>NC_050466.1:62128768-62328924 GCF_903995425.1 Onychomys torridus | reverse complement strand
GATTTCTTTTTTCCACCTAAACTACGTTTTACATTTTGAATTAATTTTGTCTAAGGTGCAAGAATGAGGTTCATGTTTTTTCTGCATATGATTGACTAATTGCCCCAATGCTGGATGTCTAAATATTAGGTATTTTTTTCTCAGTTGAATTACTATTGCACTTTTGCCAGAAATCAATTGTAGATTGATCTCTGGGTTCTTTATCCTCTTCCTTTTATCTGTATCTTGCCTCTAGCACTATCACACTTTCTGACTTACTGTGGCTATAATAGTAAATCTTCATACCAATTAGGAGCATTCTCTTCCATTTTATTTTTATTAAAATTATTTTAGTTATTCTAGGTCATCTGCCATTCCATATACATTTATATTTTAGAATAATCTTGTTCTATGTATTCAGCAAAACCTTACTGGGATATTTACAATAATTGAATTAAGATTTCATTTTGGGGATACTTTCCTATGGTGGGTCTTTTAATCTATGAGCCTGGCATGTCTCTCCTTTATTTCAGGGGTTTTTAATTTCTTTCAACATCATTTTGTAATTTGCAGGATATAAATCCCATACATGTTTCAAAATAATTTATACCTAAATGTTTCATTCTCTAAGTCAGTGGTTCTCAACCTTCTTAATACTACCACCCTTTAATACAGTTCTGCATGTTGTGTGGCCCCCAACTATAAACTTATTTTCATTGCTCCGCTGCGAGCTCTTTTGCCTACTCGAGTTACTATCGTAATTAGGAATATGTGTTGCGCGAGTAGTGATTGCGAACACTAGTGAACCAAGTGCATTACGCAAGAATGTTCGATGAGCCTCATCAGGGTGAGACCATGGCTTTGTTCGGGTTTTTAGGGTGGGGCTTTGGAGGTGTGCTGTTTTCTTTGTGGTGCGCTGGCTTTCTTTTGTGCTGTTTGCTGCTCTGCCTTGGCCATCTGGTACGTTGGCCCATAGGGACCGGCTTGATCTCGTCTGCATGATATTTATATCTCAGTGGTGGTGTAGAGTTGATGCGTTGCACCCTCGCCCGGCTGCCCCGGGCCCTACCCTGCTTTCCTTCCTCTCTCTGGTTCTGTGCTCGCTTTCTTCCACTCTGCTTCCTTCTCTGTTTCAGCCCTTCTTTTGCCCTCTCGTCGCCTCGTCCGCATTGCCGCCATCCCTTTCCTCCGTGTTCCCGTCCTCGTTTGTCCTGCTTCCAGCCCCGCCCCGGCGCCCTGCTTATCCTCCGCGCCCTCGCCTTTCCCCGGACTCTTTCTTCTCCCCACCCCCTCGGCCCTACCGCACCCTCCCCCCCTCCTCTACTTCATCTCCTTCGTCATTTCTTTTTTTTACTCTCCAGGTGGTGGTGGTCATCCCGCCTTCCTTCCCGCACCTGGCGTTCTGGTTGGCCCCACTCCGGATCCACTACCACCTTCTCTCTTTGTCTCGCCCCGCTCTGGGCACCTGTCCCGTCCTCTGCCTTGGTTTTCCATCGATTGTTCGTTCTACCTCACTTCCAGCACTGTCTCCCACGGACCACACGATCTTTCTTTACCTTTTTTCAACTATGTTGACGGTGACACAGCTTTTTCCACTGCACTTCTTTCTACGCTTTCTCCTTCCTACACTGTAGTACTTACCCTCCCTCCTTTCCTCACGCATGCCACTAACCTCACCCCTGCCACTGGCTATTTATTCCACTCATGCTACGGTTCATCCATTCCGTTATCCACTGTTCCCACCCCACTGTTTCATTCACTTCCCATCTCCACCTCACGTCCTTTACTTGTTGCTCACACGTCATCACCTTTAGTCGTTTGGGGCTGCAGACGGAGCTCAGTGGCTAGCACGCCTTGCTACTTTTCCGCATTCCAGCACTGGTCAGCTCCTCACCCCTTCCACTCCAGTTCTCGGGAACATACCACTCTCTGGCCTCTGGGCCAGCCACCCCTGCATTTGTGCCGCATCGGCATGCATGACCCCTCGTACCTTTTCAGGCCAATTTTTGAGTTTCTTCACTTCTTGCCCGCTGCGCAACTTCTTTGTCGCTTACGCCATGTCCGCCTCAGGTTCACTTTCACACCACCCATCCCCTCCCCCACGCTTCTTCACTTGAGCTGCACTTTCGCTCTGCAGCTTATCTTTCTCCCATACTGACCCTCCTTTGCTGTTGTTCCCTGGCTCTCCAAGTTTCCACTTCAGCCTACGGCGGCCCTCCCCATGCCATGTTCACTCTAGGCGAACTGCTGAGCGGGCCTACGTCTGCATTTCCCGTCCTTTCTTTTTCCAACTTCTGTTTGCCTGACCGCTCTCAGCACCCGCAGCCCCTGCGCTATCCAAGTCTCTCCACTGCAGTCGCTGTTCCCCCCGGAGTCCACAGTCCCATTCTTCATGTTACAGTCCTTTTCTACCCTTCCCCCCGCTCAGTCATGCTTGGTCTTCCTTACTTTCCAGCCTGCCCGGACTCTGGATCCACGGCCGACTGTCCCCTCTCACTCACGCACTCCCCCGCCACTTCAGGCTCGCCTGCTCCCTCCTCACGTCATACCTTGCAAGGCCGTCTGTCCCTTCCCACTCGGGGCCTTTCCCCTCCATGCTACTTTGTGCCCTCTACCTTCTGTCATAGCTGAAGTGCATCCATGGTTCCTCTATTTTGCCCCGAGCCAGATGCACTAGCCAGGTTTGTCGACTATCATGAAGGATCCCCCATCACCGCCATCCCCCTCCCTACAGCTTTTTCCTCCCTTTGGCACTCCACGTAGGCCCTCCTCTTAATCTTCACCTTACGCTCTGTCCTCATTACTTATTTCCCACACCTGTGAGGGCAGTCCTTCCCTGGCACCTTTTGCAATCCCTGCCTAGCAACGTCTATCATTTGTTATCACTACTTCCCTAGCCTCTACACGCAGCCACGGCCCCCCAGTTGGTCTGCCTGTCTGTTTCCGCCATTCTGGGCCCTACTTGCTGTGCCCGCAGCCTGGCCCCCAGTCACACCGCCCAGCGGGCTACCCCGCCCGTCTTTGGCGGGCGGCTAAACCGGGTTTCGCATCCAGCTCATTTTGTGGCCTTACTTGCCGCAGCATTTCACGCCCTCCACCCTTTCACCTCCGCGCTCCCACCGGTCCAACCTTCAGGCCCTTTTTGGCTCTACCGCCCTGCAGCCCAGCCTCACGCCTGGGTCGACCCTGGGGCAGGGCAACGAGACCACGACGGGTACGCTGTGGGAGGGCGGGGGGAGGCCCGCACGACCAGCGCCGCCGCACCCCCCCCCCACACCCCTCCCCCCCACCCAGGGGTTGACCTTGTATGTGACTTTTCCTTTTCTCCTTTGTACAGTTGTTCTTCGGTCCCCTTGCACTCTCTGTTATCCCACCAGTTTTATCTACCCTCCACGAGGTAGAGCGCCAGCCCCACGCACCACTCCTCAATCCTTGGACCCCCGGCTTACGTTGCTGACGTAATCCTCAGGTGCCATGCCCGTCACGTCCTTTACGTCACCTTTACGGTTACTGCACTCAACCTCTTCTTCGCCCAGGTCACTTTACTCTGTAACTTCCCATTTTACACTCTCCTGTATTCATTAGGTCTCCTATCCGCTTCCACTCGGTCAGTACTCCCTCACACGTTGCTCATTCCGCTTACCTTTCTTCGCCCACTCTCGTGACTGCACTGACTAGCCTTCCCTTATATGTGTTTCCACCCTCCTTTTCTTTTCCCTTAGGGTGGAGCCGTACCCTCCTCGTCTGTCCTCTGTCTGCTCCTGGGGCCGTGGCGGAGAGCTGCTCCACTTCTGTCCTTCTATCATGCATACTGTCGTTAGCCGGCCTGCCCCCCACATCTAATTTTCTTTGTCCTTTGGCATCAGTTACTATCTGCCTCACACCCTCCACGAGCTTAAACCTCACAAACCAGCAAATCATCTTTCTAGCCTTTAAAGCTTCAGAGTGTGTGCTTCCTCCATTTGACTATACCAAGAGCCACTAGAATTCTTTCTCGTTTTCGATGCTAAGCAACAGGCAAGGTTATTGTGTCCAACCAACCAACACCAGACAGTCAAGAAAGAAAAAGCATAATGGGACTTACTTTTTGTATAACATATTTAAGTGGAACACAAAGGCACTGTGGTGGAAGACTGGGTTAATTAAATTCCTTAACTGAAGCAAGCAGTACTACTGACGATGGTATTACGCTAGCTTAAAATACATTTACATTATGTTAGTAAATATACTTTTTAGTATAGCCATTACTATAATTCAATTTAAATATTTTAGAACCCCTATAAAATCTGTTGTGTCTACTGTAGTTAATCTATCTTCCCTCCTCCAGACCTTGGAAACCATGAATCTATTTTCTTTCTCTGTAGATTTACTTATTCTAGGCATTTAATATCCACTTAATCATATATGGTAGCTTGAATCCTAGTTGGTCGTAAACATAAAAACCCAGAGCCAAATATTGGGGTAAATGGTAAAAGATCAGAGAGACAAGGGAACAACCCATAGCCACCTGTTACCTTGTCTTCTCCTTAGCCTGAAAGGGAGCTAAACTCCTATCTCCTCCTGCTTTATATTCCTTTCTCTGCCCAGCCATATCACTTCTTGTTTCCTCCTCCCTATGCTAGGATTAAAGGCATGTCCCTCCCAGGTACTGGGATCAAAGGTGTGAGATCCCAAGAGCTGGGATTAAATGTGTATGCCACCACTGCCTGCCC
Source organism: Onychomys torridus (assembly GCF_903995425.1). Taxonomy (NCBI): domain Eukaryota; kingdom Metazoa; phylum Chordata; class Mammalia; order Rodentia; family Cricetidae; genus Onychomys; species Onychomys torridus. Next base: position 62,324,233 of record NC_050466.1, on the reverse strand, counting down.
TCTATGGTTAACTCATGGCTAATTCCACACTCTGATCTCCAGGCAAGCTTTATTTGTCAGAGCACAAACAAAATATCACCACAATATACTGTGTGGTCTTTTACATTCATTCACTTAACATGATGTTTACTCCTTTTCTAGTATGTGGAATTTTGTTCTTGCTCATTGCTGAATAGTATTCTGTTGTTACAGTGGTACCATGTTTTGTGTATCAATTCATGGGGTAGTATATTTTAGTTTTTTTTCCTACATTTAGGCTATTACAAATAGTGCTGTTATGGACATTTACATACAAATCTTTGTGTTTACATATGTTTCTGTTTCTTTTTGGTAGATCCCTAAAAGTGGAATTGCAAGCTGTATGCTGGACTGCATCCATTGCCCATTCTCACCATGAGGTAATGAAGATTCCAGTTTCTCTACAACCTCACTAATGTTCCATATTGGTTGATTTTACATGACATCCATTTAATGAATATGGAATGCTATGTGATTGTGGTCTCCACTATAGTATTTGTCTCTGATGACAAATGATATTGAGTATCTTCTCATGTTCTGTTGCATTTAAAAGTAAAGAAAGATGTAATGGCTCCTATATCACTTTGTTCTGGAGCATGAAGGCAGGAGGATTATTCCTAAAATGACTCCAAGTCTCTCAGGCTGGAAGTATACTGGGATTTCTAACTCTTGTAGCACTAGTCAGTTTAAACACTTTCACCTGAGAAAGTAAGGAACAAATCTATCAAACATAGACCTACAGCAAAAATGTATTGGTTGAATAAATGCTTTATATGTTTTGGGTAAATTACACTTTTCCCTTTCTTATTTTTTTTTTAAAGCAAGTTAAGTTTCTGTGGAAAAAGAAGTCATTGAGTTAAGGTTGAAACCATTAGGCTGTGCCAGGCAGTGGTGGCACAGGTCTTTAATCCCAGCACTTGGGAGGCAGAGCCAGGCAGATCTGTGTGAGTTCAAGGCCAGCTGGTCTACAGAGCGAGTTCCAGGACAGGCACCAAAACTACGTGGAGAAACCCTGTCTCAAACAAACAAACAAACAAACAAACAAACAGATGTGTGTATACTTTAGAAGATGTAAATATCTGTTGTTTTATATTTGTTGTCTTCCTTTTATCTGACTACCTTCATTGCTTAGTGATTTGACAAATTCCAAGGAATTATCATTAGTATGAAGATGATTAAAATAAACGACTACCAGGAAGTGTGGTGACATTTGAATTGTGCTGAAATGTGATTTTATTTGTATGTTAATAAATAAAGTTTGCCTGGAGATCAGATGTCATTAGCGAGCCAGGAATAGAAGTCAGGCAGTGATAGCTCATGCCCTTAATCCAATCACATAGCAGGCAGAGTCTCTGTGTGTTCAAGGACACAGCTAAGCGTGGTGACCCTTGAGTCTTTAATCCCAGTATCAACCATAGAGACCAGGAGGTCTGTATAGAGAGGCAGTGATGAGGAAGTCATGTAGCTGGGCTTAGAGCCAATGAGAAGGCAGAACAGGAAAGCAATAGAACTCAAGACACTCAGGAAGAAGGTCTCTCTCTCAGGTGAAGGACAGCAGCGAGTGGTAAGTTAATGTGGTCTTGGCTCTTTGCTAATGTTCTGATCTCTTGGGCTTTTAACTCTGTATTTGGCTCTGTGTTTCTTATTTAATGACTGTTGAGAATTTTGTTGTACGTAGGCTTGAAAGAGAGAGTAAAAAGTAATATATGCAGCGATATAAAGAAATAGATAGTTTAAAAAAATAAAGTCTTTAAAGAGAAAGTAAAAGTAATATAAAAATAAGCCATGTAGAGATGGATATCACACAGAGAATCTGGATTCTGTTGTCTTTGGGATTTTTAACTGCAGAAAGACATTTGATTGTAAAGACTGCTCAGTTAAACCAATATGTATATTTTAAAGGTACCTTGACTTCAAAATTTGGATGTAAGGATATGTTGCTTTGGAAAGGAGGCTCTGCTTTTGTTTCCACAGGAAGCAAGAGGCTATGGATTTGTTCCAGATTAAGATACATCAGGTTTGACCAGCCAAGACCTCCTGAAAGGTCTCTGATGACACCATGGCCCAGATGATCCAACATCCAGAATGGTTTCAAGGCAACTAGCTCAGATAATACAGCCTCACGACTACTTCATAATCCTAAAATTTTCTTTATGTCCCCATAAAAATACAGTGCCTTCATCTAGCAGGAAGTAGCCTAGAAAACTATTCCCACATTGCCCAAAAATAGATTATGGATGTTTGTCTTTGTCTAGGTTGCTGGTTACAAATTGTCATTGGTCTCAATATCTTTCTAAAAGATGAAAGGGGTATATGATATAGAAATATCAGTTATAGATAAGATAGGATAAAAGGGTAGGTTGTTGAACATACTTTCAAAGAGCAATTTATTTAAAAATTTTTTACATTGATATCAATTTTAGTTTATTGATAGAAATTGAAAGTTAATTTTGTTATACTGTATGTATATTTCTACTCTTGTTTGAGGTATTATGTTTATGTAACTCATTTATATTATAATGGATAATTAAGAAATACAGATTAATAATTAGTCTTCTCTGATAGTCAAACTCATAGCCATGTTAGTTAAGCTTTCTAGGTATACATAGATGTATTTCAGATAGATAGGTAATCTTCAAACACTTCAAAGACCTACAGAATATGGCATTTAAAATGTTTTAAAAATTTAGACTTTCTGGACAGTGAGACATGTCTGCTCCTGGCAACACAGATTTACTTCAAAGAGGAGGCTGGGCATCGAAGACACTCCATGTGGAGTTTATCTTCTTGGCAAAAATAGCCATTTGAGCAAGAAACTGTTCTTGCCTAGACTGCTTGAAAAAAATGTATTGACTGGACATTCAGGACCTATAGGAAGGTGACCACTGAACTTTGCTTGGCAAATTGGTTCTTCAGGTTCCTGCTTTGTAGAGGAAATTGCCAGACATTCTACAGGACACAGAGAGAAGTGATTGAGATACTCTAGACCTGTGGGCTGAAGACAGATGCCCCAACTTTATAGAGGAACTTTGGATGACTGTCCAGGCTGCCAGCTATCTCTATCTATTCTCACAAGACTCCCAAAAGTTTCTTGCATCCTTCTCCCATTTCTCAGGTAATATTATATCCTTCTGAGGTCCTTGATGAAGTTGAAGATTAGATAGTTATAATTTTCTTAGTCATGATAAAAGATAAATTATATATGAAATCCTAGACTCACAAATATAGGATAGATAAAATATCTTCTTTAATTTTGCCGAATACAAGTAGACTAGATATTATAAATTGACTGGATATTGTAACTACAATTCTTGCTTGATAATTGTTCTGATATATGTAATTTTACTATGTTAAAGTTAAAACCTTCCCTTTTGAAAAAAGAAGAGGGGGAATGCTGGAGATGCTGTGAATGTGTTGCTCTGATTGATTGATAAATAAAATGCTGATTGGCCATTATCTAGGCAGGAAGTATAGGGTAGCCAGGATAAGGAGAGAGGAGAATTTTGGGAGGTGGAAGGCTGAGTCAGGAGACTGAGTCAGCAGCCGCTACCATGAGAAGCAAGATGTAAGGTACCAGTAATCCACAAGCCACATGGAAACTTATAGAGTAATAGAAATGGGTTAATTTAAGATATAAGAACTAGATAGCAAGAAGCCTGAGCCATTAGGCCAAACAGTTTAAATAATATCAGTCAGTGTCTGTGTGTTTATTTGAGTCTGAGTGGCTGTGGGTCTGAGCGAGACTGAAGAAAACTCCAACTACAAGGAAGCAGTGGCTCATTGGTGGAATAGGACATGGAGCTAATAGCATTAGGGATAATAGAAAAGGGCTGGTGAATGGGAGCAATGTGTTTCCTAGAGCTTTAAGGGATGGTTCTCATAGGCTCAGCAGGGCAGGTCATATTACTTACAAACCCAAATATCCCTAGCACTTAGAAATCACCAGAGATTATATCTAAGTCCAGCCTTCAGGTTTGTGGGCCAGCCATTCCAGAATGGCCTGTAGCATATTCTAACAATATTATAGGCCAATATGGTCATCTAAGGGCTCACTCAGTATGTGGTGGTAGTAGTGAATGACCATGACTATAAGATACATAGTATCATTGTTATGTGTGTAAAAAGCTACCTTTAGTAGCCTATAATGACCTTCAGTAGCCTACAGTGGACACTGTGAAGTAGTAAGATGGAAGAGAAGATAGGGATAAGCTGATAATGCTTTGAGATTAAATTTCCTCTTATTTCTTCCGTGTTGCCCCAAATGATGTTGAAGTGGTCTTTAATTGGATGCTCAGCAAAAGGCTAAAACTCCTAAGGGATTCATTCATACATACCTTAGTTTAGCCATGTGTGTGTGTGTGTGTGTGTGTGTGTGTGTGTGTGTGTGTGTGTGTGTGTACATGTACACATGCCCACATGCATGCATTCCAGAGATGAATGTTTGGTATTTTCCTCTATTACTCTCCACTTTGTTCCTTTGTAACTGAACATGGATCTCAGTGTTTTTTTCAGATAGATTGCTGACCCAGCAAGCCCCAGTGATTCTTCTACCTCCAGAACATCTTCCTCTGAATGTTGAAGTTATAGGCTTATTTAAAACCATGGGTTCTGTGGAGTGCAAATTCAGATCTTCATGTTTATGCAGAGAGCATTATTACCACATGAGCCATCTTCCCAGCCTGGTTTATACATTTTAAAAAGTGAATATAATAATAGTTATGAAGCAGCTTTAATGTGACATAAGATGTATGTGGTGGTTTGAAAGAAAATGGCCCCTAAAGGGAGTGGCACTATTAGGAGGTGTGGACTTGTTGGAGGAAATGTGTCATTGGCTAGGGGTGGGCTTTCAGGTCTCTTTGGCTCAAGCTTCCCTCATTATGACTGTCAGTTATTGTTGCCCACAAGATGTAGCACTCTCAGCTACTCTAGCACCATGTTTGTCTGCATGCTTCCATGCTCTCCACCATGATGATAATGGACTGAACCTCTGAAACTTTAAGTGAGCCACCCCAATTAAATGTTTTCCTTTATAAGAGTTGCTTGGTCACAGTGTCTCTTCACAGCAATAGAAACCTAACTAATACAGTGTGTTACTCAAGCAGATACTGAATGAACAGAGGGTACTATAATGTGCTAACTTGTCAAGTGTCCAACTTATAGACCATGAAGAAAGCATGGTTGGAAACTTTCTATTCACTGATTGAAGCATTCTTCCCACATACATTTTTGACTACATACTATGTAGCATCAATTGCTCTTGATGCTGATAATGCAATAATGTATAAAACATGATTTCCATCCTCAAGTTGTTAAAAAACTAATCAACAAAACAGACTAGATAGGTGATGGGCCCTAGGGAAAAACCCACTAAAATTATTTTCTTAAATGAGCATAGCAATAAAATGACTTCTAAAGACATATTGCTAAACCAATAGGTCAGTGCATCACTCTGCCCTCATCAGAGGACAAGTTTCTTCCTGGAGCAGATGGTAATTAACAAGGATTCACAGAACAATGTGCAGATAGTCAGAGACTTAGTCACACTTAGACATAAATAAGATATTTTCATCAATTCCTTCCTCTCAAGGCTCAGAGGTCTATGTAGAAGAAGAGGCAGAAAGAGGTGGTGAATGACTCAAAGGAAACAGTGTCTTCCAGACACAACAGAGAAGATGTACATATGAACTCACAGAGAATGTGGCAGCATCTACAAGACCTGTACAAGTTCAAGCTGGACAAAATCTCAGCACTGAAGAGAAGAAGTGGACACAAATCCCACCCCTAGCCAAGAAACTATTTGTAATTTATAGCTGCTTGGAGAGGGAAAATCAATTTTCTTCCATGGAGAGGCACTAGTTATATCAACCATACCCCAGGGCAAGCCTCTGCTCAAGAGTAGTTGAACAACATGAGTCATACTCCATGTTGTTGTTATTTTAAGAGATAAAATAGCATAACATTGGGTTTGTAGGGAGGTAGAGTAGAATGTGGCAGAGGGGCAAGAATGTGATCATAATATATTGTATGAAATTCTTAGAGAATAAAAGATCAATCACACAAAGTTAGTTAGAAAATTGATTCTAGAAGACTGACTTTGACTTTGGCAGAGGGTTGTATATAAACACTGTTGGATGATAAAAAAGAAAGTAGGACAAAGAAGGAACAAGAATCACAGGTGATACTCTAGAGAAAATTTATATTTGGGCTTGGTTTTGAAGTCTGGATAAAGTTTCCTCTGTAGAAATGGCACAGAAATAATTTCTAAGCAACAGAATAGGAAATAGCAAGGACCTAGTCACAGGGTCTGATGTGTTTGGAGAACTTGGAGTGTCCTTGACTATAGTGTGGACATGAGTTTGGGTGATGGAAGGCTTGGTAAGCCATAACTAGGAAATGTAATCTCGAGATAGGATTTTGCAGGGCTCTAAATGGCATTTTAAGGACTTTAAACAGCACAGGCAAAAAGAAAATATAATGGGTTCTGGGAGGAGCAGTACGGCTATTTTCCTAGAATTAATAATTTTTTTCTATTTGCTAGGAACATATAATGCAGTAAACATAACTCATTGTTCCAATATCTTGAGAAAAAATGGCTTAATGAGAGATCCAAGATTCAGTAGAAAACCTGGTAAATCACCTGACCTCTGACCAATGAGGAAAAAATCCTATTGTGATAAACAGCATTATGAAGGCTGCCTGCTTCAAAGCTGTTTCTATCTCTAAGCAGATGACTCAGAGACTCTGTGTTCTTTCTATCTAGTCCTATAACTCATATACAGTGGATAACCTGCTGTAATAAATTCCATTTTTGCTCTCAGTGCATGCACCAGTCCTTTCCTATAGGGAAAGTAATGGCTTCCTGTGCCACACAAGGAGGAGGAGGCTGAGTTGAACTGTAGCTGAACTCCATTTAGTTTTTTTCTTGAGCTATCAATACACAACTATTGCTTGAATCCCTTTACCCCTTCCCCCACAAGTACCCACCTAACTTCTCAAACAAAACACTCTAACACCAGGATCCCATGCTAATTTACAAATAAGGCTGAGTCTTGGTATTTGAAGATTTAACAACTGTCATTTCAGCTCTTCATGAGTGACCCTGGCTGTCATTTCTATTTTTGGTGGGACATGAATTTCAAGCCAACTGTTAATGTTGCCATCTCAAGAGGGTTTCATTTATCTACTGTCATTGATATATTCTTGCTCATGAAAAATCATGTTTTGCTGTATTTGATGAGGGAAGCAATGTCTTAAAGATCATAATCTATTTAGAAGTACTTGGATTGGATATCATACCTAATACTAAAGTTCTAGTGTATGTCTTAATAATGCTTGTTGACACCAAGTAAGAGTATGGTACTCACTGATGTGAGAGTGTGCATGAATATTAGAATTTACTTTTGAAGGTAAAATATTAAAATTTACAGAGAAATTATGGCAGTAGAATTGATTTCTGGATATTTTTACCTCGATTTACTTATTAGTGAATTCTAGAAAATAATGCCAGGTGGTGGTGGCGCATGCCTTTATTCCTAGTACTAGGGAGGCAGGGCCAGGTGGATCTCTGTGAGTTTGAGGGCAGCCTGGTCTACAGAAAAGAAAAAAAGAAAATAAGAAAAGCAAGTAGATGGTGAGAGACAATGTTGGTTCAGGTAGCACAAGCTACTCTTACACACTTCTCAAACTTTCTCTACATGTATACATATTGTTATTATTATTTACAGAACCATTTGAGGTTAACATCATGCAGACATCATGACCATTTACCTCTAAATATTTCAGTATATAATGACATTCTCTTGCAAACCACAGTGCAATTAGCCAGTTCCGGAAATTGAACATTGATATATTACCATTTGATAGTACACAGTCCACATTCAAGTTTTCTTGATTGTTTCATTAGCATCCTTCAGAGAAATTAAAGTAGAACCTATCCATGTTTCAACCTAGGATCAAGTACTGCATTCAATTGTACCTTCCCTTTGTCCCCTTTAATCAGGTGCAGTTCTATGAATTACACACACACACACACACACACACACACACACACACACACACACACACACATATATATATATATCACTGATGTATTTTGAGAATCATAGTTTCATTGTTCCATAGAATTTTCTTTGAATTGTATTTGTCTCATACTTCCTCATGATTAGATTCAGGTTATGTATAATCAGTCTAATTTAAAATTTTATTCTTGTTAATTTAGAATGTGGTTTTTTGAACAGTGAAACCATTATAAAAAAATTATCCTACAACATTGTGAGCATATTGTTAAGAAGATTCATGTTACTAAGATTTTTGTCCCCAAACCTTCGGTAATACCGATTATGAAAGTCATTTCCCAGGGAACTGATGTGGCATAAACATAGCATATACTCATGGTAGGTTGCTTATTTATAACACTATCAGTCTGTCTGTGGAGTCTTTGTACTCTAGAATTTTCTTTTTGCCTCACCATGCTGCTATCCTGCCGTAAAGCATATGGGAGTCAGTGATGAAAAGTGTGCAGACATGAAATGACATTTACCAGCAAAAAGCTGCTGGTAGTGCATGTTACTAAATCTTCATTACTTTTACAAAATACACCACAAAATAGAATAAATAATTCACATTAAATGGCACTCATCCAAACATGAAAAGTTCATGTTGTGATATAGTGCCACTGACTTAGATTATTGCAGTTTCTCAATTATTCATCAAATGGCACAGGATGGTACTCACTCACTGTCATCAGTAAGAATTCAGAGCTCTCATTGGTTCAAATGTGGAACGCTGAGTCTCATGGAAGATAGGATATGGACACAAAATAAACTTAAATGTATACCCACTCCCTTTTTATCCCACTCACAAAATGCTATTGAGAAGTTACTTTATGTCAGGTTCTGTGCTAAGGATTAGATTTGGAGTTTAAAAAACTTCACCTCTAGGGGTTCTTATCAGAACATAGAATTTCAGTTAAAAAAAAACCAGAGCCCAAGTTTTCCTCTTGCTAAACTGCATCACTTCACATCTTGTCCTAGTTTGGGCAATGAAAAGGCAGAGAGATTCTCCTGGGATGATTATGTGCTTTGTTTCAGCCTGTTGGCCCAATAGTGTTGACATGGTACATTACGGTTATCTTTGACCCTTCTCAGAAGCTAAGAAGACCCCCTTTATAGTTGTTATATACCATCCCTGTATCATGAATCTGCCATTAACCTTATTAGTATGTGATCTTTCAGTTTGAAATGCCCTCAATTCCTCCAGTGCTATAATCTGCAAAGATGTCATTTATGCCTTTGGTTGTTTCATGTAAATCTGTTCACTCATGAGAAACCCATTACAGAGTGAACTATAATGGAAATCACACAGGACTAGGGTCCAGGTGATGTGTCTTCCTGGCTGGGGCAGAGATGGACCATTGCTGTTCTCCACCCCTATTTTGCTGTGGTGGACCAATAACCAGATTGTAATTTTCTACCTCCTTTGGCCGTTAGATGTTACTGACTTGTAGCTAACAAAAAGGTTGGCAGGAATGAGACCTCTTTTGCTTCTAGGCCTGACTTCCAGAAACCTGCTGTGTGTATCCCCATTTTTAAATTTCATGTAAACACAGTATTTTTGTGGGACCACAATAGTGCCAGGCACCTGGATCTTTGAATCCTTTCAAGGAACAGATTCTGACATTGAATTATTATGGAACCAAGCAATAAATCAGTGCCTTTGTGTTAAATCACTGAGATTTTATTGTGTGCTAGAGGAGCCAGTATTACTTTTAATTAATACTCTGCTGTACCAATAATGTTAACTTCTGTTATTTCCTCTTGACACTTGGACAAGTTGCTTGACCTTTCAGCATCTCTACGATCTCTTTCTGTCAGTGGGGCTCAGTTTTATACATTTTGCCATACTAGTTTGTAAATGACTACATGATCAGAAGGTGTGCCATTACTATTTGATCTGGCCCTTTGTAAGTAGCTGATTCAATGTTTTTCATCCAGGTACCTCAGCTAATGAATATGCATGTAACAATAATAAATGAAGAAGAGATCCTGAATTTTAGAGGGAGTGGTAGATCATGGGAGGAGTTGTCAGTGGGAAGAAGGGGGCAGGAGTGATGTAGATGAAGTGTTTACATATTAACTTGTCCCCAAAAAATAAAATGCAAAAAAATTGAGTTGCTCAAGCCTTCCTTAAAGGTCTCATTACAAAAGCAAGTCTAATAGAAGGTGCTTATAAAGCATTATCCCAGGTCATTTTTATAATCATCCCATGAAGGAAGTGGTCTGCCACATCCACTTTACACATAACTGAGGTCTAAGAAATTTGCTCAGAGTCATTTAATGTAGATGTATTCAAACCCAGTGCTTAGTTAAGGTTTCTATTGCTATGATAAAACACCATGACCAAAATCAACTTGGGGAAGAATGAGTTTATTCAGCTTACAATTCTTAGACCACATTCCATCACTGAGGGAAGTTAGGGCAGGAACTGAAATGCAAACCACAGAGAAAAGCTGACTCTTGCCTTGCTCAACCTGCTTTCATGTGCCTTCTAGGTCTACCTGCCCAGGGATGGCACTGCCCCCAGTGACCTGGGTCTTCCAACATCAATCAAGAAAATGCACAACAGACTTGCTTACAGGCCAATCTGATGGAGGCATTTTCTCAATTGAGAATCCCTCTGCCCAAATGACTCTAGCTTGGGTCAAGTTGACATAAAACTAACCAACACTCCCAGGTTTTCAGAAACTCGCTGCTTTTAAGCTCTTACATCTGAGTGTTTCCTATGTCTTAAGATCCTAGCATTGCCTATTCCCATTTGACTCTTACTGCGGTGAATTCCAGATCTCCTTGTAGGACAAAACATGTTTTACTTTTTAAAACAGCCAGAAATCTCTTTTTGGATTCTCAAATGGACATGATATTTTTGTTCACTTTCCTCTAATTTACTTGTCCTTTTCAAAGTGTCTTAATTTTCTCATGAGTTACAAAAATGTATTTGTGTGTATGATGTATGCATGTGTACAATTTCATGTGTGTACATGTGTATGTAGAGGACTGAAGTTGAAGTACAGTGTGTTTCTCAGTCACTATCTTACTTTTTGAGACAGAGTCTCTAATTGAATCTAGAGTTCACTAACTGGGCTGTGCTAGTTGGCCAAAAAGGGCTCCTACCATCTCTCCACTTCCCTAGTGCTAGGATTTCAGATGTATGATATTATAGTTAGCTTTTTACCTGGATACTAGGGATCAGAACTCTGATCTTCATGCTCATGAAGCAAGGACTTTACCAACTGAGCCATTGCCCCAGCCCAGAAATTCATTTTTTTTATTAAGGTGCTAAGAAAGAACACTTTGAAGAAAGCTGAACATGAAAATTGTAGCGTCAATATGCAATTACTGAGAATAAGTGCAGTAGTGAATAGTCTTCTCTGCATAGGCCTGGCTACTTTGAATGAGCTCTCTATAGGACCATTGTCTTAGTCACTGTTCTATTGGTGTGAAGAGAAACCATAACCGAGGCAACTCTTACAAAAGAAAGTATTTAATTGGGGGCTTGTTTACAGTTTCAGAGGGTCTATTATCATCATGGTAGGGAGCATGGAAGTAAGAAGGCATACATAGTGCTGAAGAAGTAGTTAAGAAATACATCCTGATCTATAGTCAGCAGGCAGAAAAAGAGAAACACTGGGCCTGGCCTGGGCTTTTGAATCCTCAAAGAGCCCACTCTCATCAATACACCTTCACCAATAATAACACACCTACTCCAACACCTCCTAATCCTCCCAAGCAGTTCACCAACTGAGGACTAAGCATGTGAATATATGAGCCTATGGGGGCCACTCTTATCAAATTGCCACAGCCATACATCCTCCAGGGGTGTCCAATATTTTGACCTGAAATAAGGTGTTGTCACTTGTATAGTTTATACTTCAGAACCACATAATCAAGTTTAAAAGAGGGGGAAGAGGAACTGCAAGATGGCTCAGTGGCTGAAGCCAAGCCTGATGATCTGAGTTTGATCCCTGGGACCCACCTCTACATATGTGTCATGGCACATGTGCATGTGCGTGTGCATGTGTGTGTGTGTGTGTGTGTGTGTGTGCGCACACACACACACACACACACACACACACACAGAGAGAGAGAGAGAGAGAGAGAGAGAGAGAGAGAGAGAGAGAGAGAGAAAGAGAGAGAAATGTTTTTTAAATGCAAAACTACTTTCAAGAATGTAAACTTTCAAGTAAATTTGCATTTTAAGTATATGGGTCACATTCATAGCTATGGGGTGCATGCAGCATGTGGGCCACAGGTTGGACACGTGTGTCCTGAAGCACTTGTCATCCCAGTGCAAGAAGGGGCTGCCTGAGACAGTTTTGATTCTAGTAGTTATAATTGCCTGAAAATTGGAAAACAAACAGGTTTATGTGCGTTATCTTGGCAGGGGTTGAACACTCTAGTTTGTATGGCCAGTCTGTGCTGAGCTAACATCCCATGGGATCATTCTGTCTTGATTCTCAGCTTTTGAACTCTTTCCTATGGAAACTGAAGAATTTGATTGCCAGACAAATATGTTCTGTGTAGTTTAAGGAAAGGGAGTATATGACAGTGTCTTCTTCTTCTTCTTCTTCTTCTTCTTCTTCTTCTTCTTCTTCTTCTTCTTCTTCTTCTTCTTCTTCTTCTTCTCCTTCTCCTTCTCCTTCTCCTTCTCCTTCTCCTTCTCCTTCTCCTTCTCCTTCTCCTTCTCCTTCTCCTTCTCCTTCTCCTTCTCCTTCTCCTTCTCCTTCTCCTTCTCCTTCTCCTTCTCCTTCTCCTTCTTCTTCTTCTTCTTCTTCTTCTTCTTCTTCTTCTTCTTCTTCTTTTTGGGTTTTTTGAGACAGGTTTCTCTGTAGCTTTGGAGCCTGTCCTGGACTAGCTCTGTAGACCAGGCTGGCCTCGAACTCACAGAGATCCGCCTGGCTCTACCTCTCAAGTGCTGGGATTAAAGGCATGCACCACCACCACCCTGCATGTGTTCTTAAAAATGGATAAAGTTTGAGTTGACTTTTGGTTGAGCTCTTGCAATTTCAAAATGTTCAAGACTTTGACATTTGCAGAGAATGAATTTAATCTTGATAATCTTATCAATAGATGTTGCAACTCATGAGAGCGACCCTTCCCCTGGGATAGTATTACTGAATTCATCAAAAAGGCAGTTTGATGGGCTAATATTTCACATAGTTTGCCAACCACTCTGTAGTCTAGGCCATCTTAGACAAAGAGGCCATGTTAAGCATTTCTAATTAACCTACCCAAGATGCACAGCCAGAAAGTGGTAAATCTAGGGTTTGAAATCAGACAATCTTGGCCTCAGAGTACAGGTTCAAAGAACTCTTGGTTTGGAACATGTCTGTTTCCTAAATAAAGCATTCCTATAAACCTAAACACACATAGGAAGTTGATGTGAAGGACTGTGAAGCAAGAAACAAGGATAGCTTTGTCAGAACCCTCTGGTCAACCATGATGAGCCTGCCCTATTCATTGTGCATTCCCCACAAAGGAACTTCTGCTGAAGCCAGAGGCCTCTCTCTAGAGAACCAAGCAAGACCAAGCAAGGGAGATATTGCATATCTGAAAGACTGAGCCAAAGAGATCCATGCACTTCTGATTAGACAGCTTGCCTTCCATGGCCTGCTCAACCTTCTGCGCCTTCTTAAAGTATACCCAGAGAGTTTCAGCTTTGGCACAGGCTTGTGAAATTTCATGCTCCTTTTCTCCATGTAATAAAAAAGTCATTTTTTGCCTCAAGCTAAAGAAAACCCTGGCAGTTTTAAACTTGAAAATGTTTTGGAAGAGGATATTTCTTTTTAATATATTAGATTTATTATTGTTATTGTTTGGAAACCTTGTGGACATTCACAGGTTTTTTTTTTGTTTTGTTTTCCTTTTTTCCATATTGAGCTTTTCTGGAAACTTCCATGGAGAAAAAGGCTAAAAGCAGAAGGATGAAATTGCTTTTTGAATTCTAAGTCTGAAAGGGATGTAAGGGTGGGTAAGGAAGACCATGCCTGCTGGCTTTGACAAAGGCACACAACCAGTCACAGAACTGAATAGCAGAATAGGCATGACAAGAATGCCATCCCCTGTGGTGCGGTGCTTCCTGCTTGGGTTTCACACTTTTCAGGAAACAGAATAAAGCGGGAGAAAGGCTTGATGCTGATGGTTTGGAAACTCTCTGATGACTTGATGCATATGTACACTGTGAAATAATGTCCATGATCAAGCTAATTGACATATAACTAGAAATATACATACATACTTACTTGTAAGTAGCCTAGGAAGTTTTGTCATGAGCATGTCTTCCCTTGTTCCTTAACTTTCCCCCAAAGGAAAGCAGGAAATAATGATCCAGCCCTCCATAATCCAAACCATCCAGAAAAGGGGCAAAGTGGAGCTTCAATCAGGCATTCAGATTTTCGATGTGGTGGTCAAACCTCACTCAGCACACAGGCTCCAAATTCCACATGGGTTTTGCCCACTTTCATCATTTTTTTCTCTATATCTTGGGCCTGCATCAAACCATGTTTCCCTTGACTTTCTGCAAACCACACAGTTGCAACACACAGCTTCACTTCCTACCATTGTCTCTTTTCTGCTTTAAGGATCAGGGAGTTGAGCCAACATTAGGTATGCTCCTTTTTAGAGCCACCCCACTCATCTCAGTCTAATTGTCTCCACATCTCTGCTTTTGAGTAGGTAAAACACTCCATTGTGTTCTCTGTCTGTCTGTCTGTCTGTCTGTCTCTCTCTCTCTGTGTGATAGGTCAGGTGATATTTATGGAAGAGCTACTCCCCACTGCCCATCACATTTCCTATTCCTATTCTAAGTCTTGAAGGAGAAAGAAGAATGTTGACACTATCTTCTACCTTCCACTTTGGAACTCAAGTGAAGGGAGTAGGTGCTAGGCCTTGGTGTTGCAGCAAATAAAGACAGCCCTCCTCTTTTGGGGTCCTTCCAAAGTAAGGAGAAGGCATTTAACCTTCTAGGCTCTTTTCATCCATACACATCCTAACCCTATCCCCAGAGGAAGCAATTGTCAATGGTGCTAGAACCTTCCAACTAACATTAGCTCCTCATCTAGAACCATCACTTCTCCCACTTTTTCAGCACCCTCCATCTCACCTTGCACTCATGTTTTAGGGTGCTCATGAGCACCCCCAACTTTTAGACTCAGGTACCTGAACACTTTTTAAAATCTCTTTCTTAATAGACATTGGTACGTTCTTGGCAATTCTCCACAACTTTACAGGAGCCAGGTAAGTGACTTTTAGTTGAGGACAGGCTGTTATATCCTTAGTTTCTAAAAAACTCTCTTCACACATTCTCCTTTGATTTAAAGTTAGGCTAGAAATAAAATGATTATCTTAAATCTTATTTTCCATGTCACAGTATGAAGATTTATCCCAGACAAGCATACATCCTTAATTATAATCATAGCATTGATCTGAGTAAGCATAAAACATACGGCTATGAGTTGCTGGTGGTTTTGCACACCATTTTAGTGCAATTAATGTCTGCCACTAAAGTACTATCTTATGCATAAAACAAATTGAAAAGAAGCTTGGGACTTTATATTCTATTCAGGAAATGTTACTATTGTATTTATAGACAAGGACTTAAGGTTTTCATTTTATTATTGCATTACTGAATGAGCCAAGTGGCAGTGGTACATGCCTTTAATCCCAGCACTCAGGAGGCAGAGCCAGGCAGATCTCTGTGAGTTCGAGGCCAGCCTCTTCTACAGAGCAAGATCCAGGACAGGCACCAAAGCTACACAGAGAAACCCTGTCTCAAAAAAAAAATTACTGAATGATTCTTCTTAAAGGACCCTAATATTAAAAAATATAAATTACTTTGTAAATTTCTGGTGAGGCAGAGAAGGTAAATTAGGATTCATTGGCATCAATGTTAAACTTTCAAAGTTCTGTCTGGTTGTAATGCTTCTAAACTACTTCTTTAGATGAAGTCTGTAATCCATCATGTAATTTTTCCTGAAACATTTACTGTAGTGCCCAGAACTTTGGTTGCAACACTTGCGTGATAGCAAGGCTACAAATATTCCCTTTCTAGACTTATTTTCTTCTTAGAGTGTCACTTCCCTTCTTACAGGTTCCAGATGTTCTCACAGTCCTCCGAACACTGTTCTCTCTATTGCTGTGACCTGGGTTTGTAAATTCTACCTTAGTTTTCTGTTCTTTCCCTCTGAGCTACTCAGCTAGCTTATTAGGAGAAAGCAGCTGATTAAACAAAGTCACACTCTAGTGTTGATGACTGAAAGCTCTTAATGCTCCCTGGGGTGTCTGCATCTGAGACCTTTAGCCCGGATTGATGGAGTTTCAAATGGTGCAATGGGATAGTGGGGACATAAATTTTGGTAGGAGGGAGACACATGTTTTCATACTCATCTGCTAGTAAAGTTGTAGATGTTAACTAAGTAGTTACACAAAGAGTTCTATCAAGTGACATTTGTTTAAACCCTTTCTGCCATGTTTGAAGTGATTAGGGAATATGTCTTGTAGAGTTAGACTAGTTCTCTTAGTCCCAAAAAAGTTTGCCTTAGAATCCCATCCATCTGGCCACTCTTTAAACTATGTGAGCCTTAACCTTCAGTACAGGTATGAAAATGTACTTGATTCATTCTCAGTGAATGGGGTTCAGATCTCTAGTAGAAACTGTACTTATTCTTAATATCTCACAAGGAGGTAGCCCTGGGCCTTTCATTTTCTCAAAAAACAAAAACAAAAACATGTGTATTGTATCACTTCTCAGGGATGAGTATTTGAAAGAACAAAACTTGATATTTTTATATTTCTAATCTACCATGCACTTTTTACGTCAAGGACCAAGATGTCAGATTTGAAGCGATTGACCGTCGAGACCATTGAGACCGCCCGACTCGGCATCCCGGTGATCCGGAGGAGAGCAGGAAGGACGAGGTGAGTCTGAGCTATAGACTTCAGCATGGGACTAGGAACTTCTCAGGACTTGTTTGTAAAGGGCGTTAAAGAGGCTCTCCAGACATGAGGGATAAGGGTTTGTAAAAAAAAAAAAAAAAGACCTCATACAATTCTTTAGTCACTTAGAGGACTGTTGTAACTGTTTTCCCCGAGAAGGGAAGATTGATGGAAAATACTGAAAAAATGGAGGGCAGCCAGCAGCTCTGGCAGGGTGTGAGGTGTGCGGTGTGCGGTGTGCGGTGTGTGTGTGTGTGTGTACTCGTGCGCAGTGAAAGGCGGAGGGGGCAGGGAGCTGGGAGGGCGGAGGAATGAGAGCACTGGGCGCCTCTCTGTGGCTCCTTCACCTGGGCGGAAAGAGCCGAGCTAGCCTGAGTGCTCTCTTAAAACGGTGCTGCAGCTCGCAGTGTCTGGTTGGTGGTGAAGTGACTTTGCTGCTTTTCTCCTCCCCAGCACCCCAGCCTGGGAGGCTAGCCTCATTTGGGGCCTTCACCTATATCAGGAAGGAAGAGATATAGGTGTCACCTTTATCATCAAACTCTTAAAACAGCCTGTTAATTCCCCTAATGCTGTTGCCATCTGTCCCAACTCTCTTCTCAGCAACAATGATTTTCTTACAACAAATATATCTCAGACATCCACGGGTTTTTCTCCCACGTTCCCACCTCCCCCATCAACTACCAAAGATATGATTACCACCCTTATTGCAAAAACCTACCAGGTACTTAATACCTCCAAGCCTGATTTGGTTGACTCCTGCTGGCTTTGCTATCATTATGCCCCACCATTTTATGAAGGAGTGGCTGCTGATTTAGATTTCTCCCTAACTACTGACCCACATGATTGTCGCTGGCAACAGCCACCCGCATCTCACCTTACACTCTCCCAAGTTATGGGCTCAGGCCACTGCCTTGTCACCTGAGGCGCTATCATTCCCCCTGTTTACCAACCACTTTGCAATGTCACAGACAACCTAAGTACTTCCCTTAAGTCTGGATATCTTCTCCCTGCCAATGATACTTGGTGGGCCTGTACTGATGGCCTAACACCATGCATTTCTCTTCATTTAAATAATCCCTCTGCCCCCTTATTTTGCATATTGGTTCAGCTTATCCCTAGGCTAACCTATTATTCTCCAGATCAATTCTCTGAAAGATGGGAAGAGAAGACTCTGGCAGAGACAGCTGCCCTCGCACCCCCCCATCGCTCGAAAAGGGAGCCTGTGACCGCAGTCACTTTAGCTGTCATCCTGGGCGTGGGGGCTGCAGGGGCTGGTACAGGCATAGCCTCCCTGGTCTTATCTAATCAACATTATTCAAAGCTTAGAATTTCCATAGATGAAGATATTGCATAGCTCAAGCGAGACATTTCCGCCCTTGAATCCTCCCTCACCTCCCTTTCAGAGGTGGTCCTCCAAAACCGCCGAGGGCTAGACCTCCTCTTTTTACAGCAAGGAGGCCTCTGTGCAGCTCTTAAGGAAGAGTGTTGCTTCTATACTGATCACACAGGAGTAGCAAGAGATAGCATGGCTAAGGTCTGTGAAGGCTTAGAGAAGCGCAAAAAAGAAAGGGATCAAGAGCTAGGCTGGTTCCAAAATTGGTTCTCTGCATCTCCCTGGCTAACTACCCTCCTGCCGTCCCTCCTGGGACCCTTGATTGGTCTCATTCTTGTCTTGACATTCGGCCCTTGGGCTTTGTCTTGACTAACTCAATTTGTGCGCGGTCAGCTGGCCGAACTTCAGGCAAAACAAATTCAGGTTCATTACCATCGCCTAGACCTCTATGAACATGGTTCACATGAAGCAGCCCAGGGGAGGATGCACCTGTGCCTGGGAGCTGGAGTCCACTGCTTAGGGGATTGAGGGTGCAGCCAGGACTGCAGAAGGCAGGGAGACTAAAGTGCTCCACCATCCTGGGTGCCTTGGATGACATGCTCTATTGCATGGCGGTTATGCAGACCCTATACTCTTCCCTCCTGGATTAAAACCCGCCCCCTGTAAAAAACTGCATCATTCCAGCTTCCTTCGGGACAAGTGGGGACACCTACATGAACCGACCAATTAACAACGGAACTGAACTTATCAGGGATGGAGCCTCTGTCACCCCTCCCCCGTCATGGCGAAACATTTGGGCCTCTTTTCTTTGTTTTGCTATATGTATAGAAGGGGGAGATGTCAAGGACCAAGATGTCAGGAACCAAACATGAACCATGGAAAAGTACTAGCTAGGCCAGGGAACAAGTCATAAGCCCACTGCCCTTCCCCAGAGCAGTAACACCTGTTTACTAACTGGAGGCTCCCAAAGATAAGAACATTCCACAGTCAGGTGTCATGACAACCGAATGTAAAGAGCATTCCATGGTCAGGTAGCCTAGCAACAGAACAAATGGCCCCTGACCAGTGACCTTAGCCGACTTCTTGCAGTTGCACGACCTGCACGTCTCCCACATTCTGCACCCCTTCCACATCTCTTCCCCTTCCCTCCTTCCTGCCCCCTCCCCTCCTATGCTATATAAGCCTTGTGGAGAAAAATAAAATCTGCAGCTTGGTTAGAACCTTGTCTTGCTGTCACCCCTTGTGTCCTCTGTCTCTTTCAATCGCTCCCACAGGTGGGTTGCCCCTGTTGAAATCCCACTGGCTGGGACATTTTTATATACCAAAAATGAGCTCACAAAGTTAAGAAGTAAAGAACATATTTAAACAACTTTTGAATAATAGTTTCTGCAAGAATATACTACCCACATCTCTGATGTTATTAAAGCTTAAAAAGATCACCTTGTCAGCCTGGTCTACAAAGCGAGATCCAGGAAAGGGACAAAGCTACACAGAGAAACCCTGTCTTGAAAAACCAATAAATAAATAAATAAATAAATAAATAAATAAATAAATAAATAAATAAAAAGAGACAGAGAGAGATCACCTTGTATTTATTCATTTAATATTTAAAAAGTGTTTTACTTGTTGATATTTGTGTGTGTGAGCACACACATGCCACAGCATTTGTACAGAAGTCATAGGACAATTTTTGAGAATTGGCTTTCTTTATCGTCTGTGGGATCCAGGAATCTGACTCAGTTCCAGGCTTTCATGGCAAATACTTTCATCCACTAATCTATCTTGCCAGCCCTCATTTAGTCTTTGTGGAAACTAACTTGTAGGTACCATTATCTATTCTATTTCATAGATGGTAAACCAAGGGCACTGTTTAGTTAAATCCTCTGTCCACTGGTATATAACTAACAAAGGACAAAGCTGGGGTTAGAACTCAGGCACTATAATCCCAGGTTTCACATTCTCACTTCAGTCCCTATGCCAAACTGGTTGTCATTAGGAGATACCAGAAAATCTGTTTACCCTGAGGGCACCTAGATACAGTTGATAGACAAAAGCTTCATCCCTCTCACCAACCTCAAATGGTCATAACTCAATTTAAATCCTAAGATAATACCTTTGCACACTTCATGGATTGCCAGGACCATCATGAGGATCAATATCATGCAAGATAAATTTAAGACTGCTAAAGGGCTCTGGTCCCATCCACTTTTTCTTCCCTTCCTACTTTTATATAGCTTGATCCCATTACACTGAATTTAATTTAGTGGTATGCTAAGGACCCCTTCACATTCCATAGGAATTTGGGGTAGGTGCTTTTATCTTACTCTCCACATCATGTTTTCCAACCTATTGAATAACTTTAGCACTGTCCTATTTGTATACTACATTTCTTTTGTCTATCTCATGCAACCTATCATTTCTAGCATCCTCCTAGCTGCTTTCAGGGTCCCATGGCCATGTGTGCACTGTAAGTAAGGCAGAATGCTTAGTTACCCCAGGTGTTAGCATTTCTGGAGTTCCATTGCTGTGCAGGCAAAATGCCTAATCACCCCAGGGCCTTATGACCTATATAATCTGTGTGCAGTATGGCCACATAATCTATGTGCATGTGTGGTATGACTATGTAAGCCCCTATATGCATGTGTGAGGTTATCCTTAAAAGTGGGACTCCACCCGTTCCCTCCCTCCTTTCCAACATACTTCTCTCCAGCAGGCCTGCTCACTTTCTCCCTTTTCTTAGTCCCTTAATAAAACTCTTAAAGTGTGTTTCGTTATATATCTGTGGTCCATTCTTGCTGCTGGTAAATATAGCATTTGGTTGATTTACAAACACTTGCAGGTTCCTGCACAGATCTACCCTTCCTGCCAGACTTGTGCCAAGGCCAGACCCTCAAAGACCCTCCAGATACACCACCAGCTGCTGCACCAACTGAAGGCATCAACTGGGTGAATACTGGCAGGTTAACTTCACCCACATGCCCACTTGTTATCTCTGTTATATTTGAAAACTCTGTTATCTCCTAATTCATTGATACTTTTACAGAATGGGTAGAGGCATTTCCCATCTCTAGAGAAACAGCATATGTAGTGGTTCCTGTTCTCCCAATTTGGTGTACCATTCCCCCAGGCTCCTGGAACATCACTGCTGGTACTACCACTCCAGACTCAGGGGCATATCTGCTCTTTCGTCTGGATCATCCACCCTTGCCTCTTCTGTACAACCAGGGCACTTCTCTGTCCCATTCTTTCAGACAGTTATCATTCTTCCCATGGTTAGTCCCACTCATGAGGCCAATAATAACAATATATTTTTTCCCTAGCAACCTGCCTTCTTAGCTCCCTCATGGGGTCTCTATGATGACAGCTAACTGAATGCTTTTTCATTCACACCTCCCGCTGTGCATGACTCCCAACTTCCCCCTCCCCACTTCACCCCCAAATTAGCAGGAAGTAGTCTTGAGAATTTGGCACCCTTATCCTCCCACTTGCTATCCATAATTCACCTTTTTATAATAATTAAAATGGAGGAATGTTGGCATTCAGATCCACCCCCTTGGAAACCCACCCAGTATCCTGATGTCATCTTACATAAAGTTGCCTTTAAGGAAAAAACTCTCTCTTCTCCCTCTCTTCTTCCTTCCTCTCTCTCTTGCTATGAGGTGGTGCATACTTCCTCTCATCCTTTCTTCCCATTTCTCTTTCTCTTCTTTCCTATCCTCCCTTCTCCTTTACCCTCAATAAAACTTTCCACATGGAAAGTTTTCATGGTGTGAGTAACTTTTCCATCATGCCACGCTGCATGTCTGCATGGCATATCTCCCTCACCCACTGTGCCCCTTGGCTCCACCCACCAAGGCCTCTCAAGTGGCCTTTTACAACACTGTGTATACAATAACCTCCAAGTCTGCTGCCTTGTTTAATGTCATTGAAGGGTCTATTGCAGTAACTTTTCCTGAGAGAATGTGAATAAATGTCTGTTTACCCCATGTAGGGCACCAATGATCGACCAAAGAAATGATTCCACCCAAGGCTATCTTGGCGAGTTGATGAGTTTATTTGTGATTATCTAACAGGATCATGAGCAACTTACAGGCAGATACATCCCTAAAGAATAGTTTTCCACCACAAGGACCTTGAAAGTCCCTCTTGTGCTACCTCATGAGTTATTTATGTGGTGCTTCTGGAGTTCACCCTCTCTTCTGTGAGGAAGTTTTTGTAAGCCCAGTCTTGTGAGGGATTTATTGGGTAATCCCAGCTGCTCTGATTTCAAGAGAGCTATGGCCATATCATGTTTAGAGGACAAAGTTACCCAACAGGCTCAGTGCTATTTGGTGAGCTATCCATGTTCAGGCTAGAACTACACCTGAAGCTGTTTTATTTCTGTATTCAGGTAGTCAATCATCCCTCATTCCAGAGGCCCTATCTGTCCTTCCCATAGCATGAGTGTCTCTTTTCTCAGGCTCTTTCCTAGACTTGCTGGCCTCCAGCTACCTTTGGCTTAGAAACTCTGGTGTTCTCAATTTGTTTTCTTCATAGACTCAGCGTTTGTGACCTTGGCAAGTAGTAGACATTTAACACCTAAAATCTAGGAAGCTCTGTCTGTCTTTCATGACCTACAAACAGAAGACCTACTTATGGACCAGACATTGCTGGTACTGCTTCTGGCACCTGATGCCCCTTGAGACAGATCTGGTCCTATTAGCCAAGACTTGGTCAACAGCACTTTATTTCTTGTTGGCATTTCTGAAAACTGAGAGGTTACTTGGGAATTTCTGAGCCTTGAATTGATTAGCAGTTAATGACGTGTGTTTTGATGAGAATATAAAAAATTTTGTTTATCTACTTGAGAGGAGGAAAATTGGGAATAAAAAAGAGAGAAGAAAAACACAATTCTCAGCATTTCACTGAGGTCTTAAATGTTTGGAGCTGCTAAGTTCCTAGTCATTGTTAGAAAATTTTCTGGGTGTTGATTTTATATATCAACTTTCAGAAAAATTCATGAAGTGTTTTGCTTCACCTTAAGCCATCAAAAGACCCACAGAAAGTTCAGAAGGATATATCTGTCTGAGCCACGTATAAAAGATTTTTCAAACTTGTTCTTGAACCACTATTGTCAAAACCATTGCTCCATCAAGGTAGAATATGGTCTAAGAAGGATTGGTCTTTGGATCCTAATTAACCTGTGTTTGACCTTCACCTAGCCATTTCAGGTTCTCAACCTCTCTGAGTCTTCACTTTCATTTGTAAAATGGAGCACTATTATTTAACCTGTAGAGCTGTCATTAAGACTAACATTCCACTATGTAAGATGAACTGGCATAGACAAGATATTTCTGAATGCTATCTACCTATCTAACACACCTCCACCTTTTTCTATAGAAAATCTGGATTTTCCATTCTTTGGAGTACTCACAATTTTCAATTAACACTAAGAATATTTGAAAAATCCATAGAAAAACATAATATTTCATGTTTATGTGTTTGTAGATATATATTTATACATATTTACGTGTAATATACCTTTGAGTTGTTTGTCAGGGAGACTAGAGAGAGCCTTTCAAAATAATGTAGGCTATTGCCATTACCAATGGTTACCTCCTAGAACTTGAAGCTATTACTGAAGACACTATACACATTGGACACAGGCTTAGGATAATTGAATTAGAAGTAACCTAAGAGCCTCTTTCCTGAGGATTAGCTCTCAAAGTATCAGAAAGTTCTATGCAATCTGGCAAGGGAGAAAATAGTCTTACCAATCTATAAAACTTATGAATCATAATTATCAGCATAGAAAGATATACCCAAGAGTGCAATGATGGCACTTATATCTTTGGTGTAACCAACAACTATCTAAATAGATTTAAATATTGCTTAATAGGAGGCAAATTGTGCTTGGTACTGTAAATCCAACCAACTACCCATGGCTAGTGAGGTCATAGACCCTAAAGGAGAAACTATTACTGCCACTTTCCTAAATCAGTGTAATTTCTAATTGCACTCTATTTATCCTTACACCCACAGAAAAGTGTAGCTATCACCACTCATCAAAGAAGCTTCCTTTAGCATCAGAGGTCATTATAGAAGTCCACATCTTATTAAAAAAATATATAGAACAACTGACTGCTGGTTGCTAAACACCAAATAACACATCTACCATGCAATCCCTACACATAAGGGCAGGGAATTTTGTGGAAGAGGGGTGGGATGATTATTAGAGCTGGAGGGCCATGATATCTGTTGTGAGATAATGTCTTCCATATATCACATGGAAGCTACAATAATAAAATCTCAGCAATATGGCTACCTAAACAAGACCTACACAAGAATACCAGTTGATATGCCTAAGTGGGCAGGAGAAATCTCACAGGGCCCTACCTCTAGATGAAAAGCTTTAGGCACTTAATGTCTGGTAAGAGAAAAAGAATCAGTCTTCTTCAAGAACAAGCCCTCTCCCATAGCTTATCCAATACTAGGTGGGCTGCCCTAAACATCACTAAATGAGTATCACTGATTAGACTCAACAGGCTGTATTCATATATATGTAACAATAATTAAAGAAGAGATCATGAATTTGAGAGTGATTAGAGATACACAGGATGAGTTTGAAAGATAGAAGGAGAAGTGAAAATGCTATAAACACCATACTCATGTTTGAAAATCTGAAAATGTTTAATTAAGGAGAGCAATCCAGTAAGCAGCACTCCTCTATCATTTCTGTTTTGGTTCCTAACTCAAGGCTCCTAATTGAGTTCTTCCACTGACTTCCCTCAATGATGGACTGTGATATGAAAGTGTAAGTCAAAATAAACCCTTTCTGCCCCCCCTAAAATTTTTAATTAAAGATTATTTTGCTTTCAAGTACAGTTTGAAATTGCTGTTATGTGAGGTCCATATCTGTTTTGTTGGGTTTACCCCTAAGCATTGTAATTTTGTTTGGGCAACTGTAAATGGTATAGTGTTTTAAATTCCAATAGTATATTCATTGTCAGAACATAATGATAGATTTATTTTCTTACATTTATATTGTATCACACAACCTTGTTGAACTTATCATTCAAGGAGTGTTTTGTAGTTTCCATATGTAGATATTAATGTTATTTGAAAATACTTTACATTTTTTGTTTGCAAAAAGAAAGAGAGAGGGGTTGGGGATTTAGCTCAGTGGTAGAGCACTTGCCTAGCAAGCGCATTTCCTGGGTTCGGTCCTCAGCTCTGGAAAAAGAAAGAAAGAAAGAAAGAAAGAAAGAAAGAAAGAAAGAAAGAAAGAAAGAAAGAAAGGAAGGAAGGAAGGAAGGAAGGAAGGAAGGGAGAGAGAGAGAGAGAGAGAGAGAGAGAGAGAGAGAGAGAGAGAGAGAGAGAGAGAGAAAACAGGCCAAGGTGGTCAACATTTTCTGTGGGCTTAAGTTATTTTTCAGAAATAAACCACCAGAGTAATAATCCTTTATAAAATCCTTATGCTGTACTTCAGCAATTTTTTTGAGCCACTCAACTTGATTAGGGCTAGATAGTCATTGATTGCTTTCCAAGTGAATCCACAAAAATAATGTTGTTTCACACTAGTTAGTCCTCTGCATACAAGGCTGCCAGTTATACCACAAATTAATATTGATGGGTTCAAGCAGGGTGAGGTGAGTGTCCAGGTGAGGCTCTTTGCCTGTTGCTATTTCTAAAGCAAGTAGCAGCAGCCTTATTGTAAGAACAACCTCCACTGTAGGATAACGAGTGTCTGTTTCCTCTGAAGATTGTACCGTTGTTCATGTGAGACCTTAAGTCTGGGGGTAATCAAGAATGTTAGCAGACATTGGGGTCCTCTCATTGAAGTATCTTTGCTTCTGCAGTAGAAAGAGTCAAATTTGTGATGTGTCATCAAGGAGGAATTATTGAAAAGGAAGCTCCAAATGTGTGGTAAAGATACTGTTACACCCAGAATACTCCACAAAATCACATACATATTCAACAGCAAATAAAAAACAAAGCCCTTAGCCAAGTACACTTCGTTATGAG
Source organism: Onychomys torridus (assembly GCF_903995425.1). Lineage (NCBI taxonomy): Eukaryota > Metazoa > Chordata > Mammalia > Rodentia > Cricetidae > Onychomys > Onychomys torridus. The sequence continues at coordinate 62,297,890 of NC_050466.1, read as the reverse complement.
TCTTCAACGTTCCCTCTTAAAACACAGCAAAATTGTATTCCAAAAATAGAGGCTTATCATAAATTCTTTCCCACTCTGATACTGATTTAGTTCTATACAATGATTTTAATAAAAAAGCTCATTTCTCAGGGGAAAATTTCACAGGGCCCAACTCCTAGATGAAAAGCTTTAGGCACTTAATGTCTGGTAAGAGAAGAAGAATCAGTCTTCTCCAGAAACAAGCCCTCCCCCATAGCTTATCCAGTACCAGGTGGGCAGCCCTAAACATGACTAAATGAGCATCACTAAGTACATATTAATGTTATTTGAAAATACTTTACATTTTTGTTTGCAAAAAGAAAGAGAAAAAACATAGTGACGCACACCTTTAATTTAAGCACTTGGGAGGCAGAGGCAGTTGAATCTTTATGAGTCCGAGGGCGAGCCTGGTCTACAAAATGACTCCCTGTTTCCTTCAAAAAAAGGTTTATTTCTTAAGTTGCCAGGAACATCTCCAGGTCTGAGCATTATTTAGTCTGCTTAGAACAGTTCATTCAAGGTAGCTGATTATTCTTTACAAGGTGAGTTGTTGTGAGTTTGTTGCTAGTGAGCTGATATTGGCAAGTTATTAAAAAATTGGAGAGTGCTACCTCACAATTACTCAAAGTCCTAGAAGGATTAAAAACCAAGACATTCAAGTTTTCTCCCATGGGGATGAACGTGGTAAGGGATATATGGGTGACTTTTCCCTGTGAACCAAAGGACACAAGCTGATGGAGAAGTTCTTGGAGGTGGGTGGGGCTACAGTCAGACATATGGAGAAAGTCAATAGAGTATTTTATTTTGCAATTTAAAAGAAATGGTCAAGTATAATTTCACCAGTAAAAACTCAGATATCTCATGTTTTCTAGAGCCTAAGTATTTTCTTCAACTGATCTGAAAGCCAGGAGAGAGATCAGTATATATTCCTGGTGATCCAAGGCCCAGAAGGTGCATTCATCCAGTGAGCAATTCATGTGCAACCATCATGTGTGCAACTGTTTAATAGATAGTCAGGTAGTCTGTTCAGCCCATCTTGATTATGTCTTTAGACTCTTAGGGTAACTACTGGTGAGTACTTTAAAAGCTATCTCCAAGATATGATGTGCTGATGGCTCATGAAATTTAGTGGGTGAATATTTGAGGAGAAAAGGGTCATCAGCCTCAATGTACTTATTAATTGTAAGGAAAGAGAGTAAATAAGTCAACAGACACATCTTATCAAATGATCAAAGTTAATATCATCATTAATCAGTCATGCCAGCATCATGTCTCTTTGATATGATGTTCTGAAAAGGCACTTGCCTGATGTTCTTTTATGAAATGCATAACCTCAGTCTAATTATTAGAAAACATCAGATGAGCCTAGATTAAAAGATATCAGAGAAGATAACTGAACATTATTTATCAACAATGTTAAAGACAGAGTAGCCAAGAAAATGCTTAGAACTGTTACAGAGTGCAGCTACCTTAGGAAATCTTGGGACAAAAAGTGTTAGAGGAAATACTGGTGTAATTCAAACAAGACATGGAATGTAGTTGCTAGTACCATACTGAAGGTAATTTTCAGTTTCTGAAGATTGCACTGCAGATATATAAACTGTTAAGGTTAGCAAAAGCTGAGTAAAAGGTGTATTTCGATTCTTAGTACTCTTAAAATCTGTTCCATAAGTCTAAACAGCTTTCAAATTAAAAAAGTTAGGAAGGAAGTTTGTTAGAAACAAGGGAATACAAAAACCAATTCAGCCAGTTTAATATTGCCCTACCACATGCCTCAGTGCCTCTGTGAACCAGATGAAGGTGCATAATTATCTTTCTCCATGTTCTGTGTTTAATTCCTGCAAGTTGTAACTTGTGCAGATCATCTCAGTCCCGTGGGTAGCCTAGGAAAATGATTTTTCATGTTTCAAGACTAAAAGGGTAACACTGAAAAGAGCCATTCTAGTCTCCTTTCATGAGCTTTATTGCTTATGAGAACTGTGTCAGCAAGACAAATGCCCACAGTGTAAAAAGAGTTTTTAAAAAGTAACCTTATGGAGACTGAGCAGGTTGTATTTATATATTTAGGAATATATATGTATATATGCATGAATTGTCTATCTATTTATCTGACATCTATCTAAACATATATGTAGGTAACATCAATTGAGAAAAGAGGCTATGAAATTGAAAGAGCAAGGAGGGGTACATATGAGGGTTTCAAAGGAAGAAAGGAAAGAGGGAAATGATGTTATTATATAATAATCTCAAAAGATAAAAGAAATAAGTTTTTTAAAAAGAGAAACATGGAAGAGTGGATTTAAAGCAGAAGGATTGCCAATTATTTGATATTTTTCTTAAAAGCTGTGTACTTCTTTTGAGTCGGAATCCCATTGTTTCAAGTCTTCATTAATCAGCGGCACCATTCATCAAATAGACACTTTGGCATAATGAGCTCTCATAAATACAGTGTTTGTGATCTTTCTTGCAATATTAGAATGAGGACTGGGGGTGGAAGGAGTGAAATCATGCAGCACCTCATCTTCTTATTCTCCAACAGGCTTCCATATGCCACACCGAATTAACATTCTGTCATCTTTTCTGTCTTGTGTCTTTCTAGCCCGCTCTCTTTCACATATAACGAATGAACCCAGGGCACCTGCTCCGACTTCTTAATTGAAGCAGTTCAGGTCAAATCATGATTGTTAACAGAAATAAACCAAACCATTTGTCACAGAGCTTAATTTCACCTGTGCTGCCTGGGTTCCTGCTGTTATTTGTACTTATTGCGGATGATAAAAAGCAGTTGCCAAAGCCTCCTCACAGGAAAACGAATCCCAGCTGGGATCCAGACCCAAGCACCTGGGGCTGTGGATCAGCTGGCAGCAAACAGTGATTTTGCCAGCCTTAGTTGCCCCTCAGGTTGATTGAAATGAACAGATCCATTTCCAAGCACTGTCTGGTTTCAAATGAGTGAACGTTTGGGTGTCATTCCTGAGAAAATATCAAGGCCTCAGAGACCTGTTCTCATTATACCCCCTCTGAACAAACAGGCTTCCCCCAGGTTTCTAAAACTGCACTGTACACACTTGCTAGCTACCAATAGTGGGTTAAGATGGAGACTATCCATGTACACACTAGAAACTAGAGAGTCGTGGCTGAGAACCCAGGAGAGAAGCTTTCTTCTTCGACAGAAGGACACAATATTTGTGCATTTGTACTAAGGACAGTTGCTTGGAATTCAACACTTTCTCCATTTTTTAGACTAAGAATGATCTTCAGACTAAGGAAAGAATGCTAGTTTTGAGTTTTGTCTTAGAGAAACAGGTATGACAGGCTGCTCTGGCCATAAAGGAGGTTCAGAAATAATATTGTAAGTGCTCATTATTGTCAATCTGTTAACTAGTCAGGCAGCTCCCCCCACTATCATGTAGGGCTTTGTTGGGGCCACTGTATATTATGTGCCAGCAAAATAGTGTTCTTCCCTTTCTGGAATCTATGCACAGCCATGACTTAATCTGGGCTGTTGTCTGTGAGTAGGATATGTGTTCTATGTTTATGTATATGAGGTAGAATGTTATTTGGAATGAGAGAGGATAGAACCTATGAGGAGAGACTGAGTGCCAATCCCTCTAGAATGACTCATATGTACCCACTGAAGACACTGACTTTGTGGACTTAGAGACTTCTACTTTAAATCAGAGGTTTCAGTGACAGGCTGAGCATTTGAAACACTTGGAGAAGTTTAGATTTCAGTAGGGCAAGGGGCAAAGAAAATCCTCAAAGTGTCTCAGACCAAGATTCAGGTTTAGGAAAAACTGTTTTTTTTTTCCTTTTGAGACAGAATATCAAGAAAATTCAGCCTTGGCTAGACTGGAGCTCATTATGTAGACCAAGCTGGCCTCAAACTCACATAGATATGCTTGCCTCTGCCTCCTGAGTGCTGGGACTAAAGGCATGTACCACATCAGGATAAAATTATGTTTTAAAGTGTGTGTGTGTGTGTGTGTGTGTGTGTGTGTGTGTGTGTGTGTGTGTGATATGCTTCAGCATGTATACAGAAGTCAGGGGAGGATGTTGGACACTCTGCTCCAGTGCTCTCTACTGTATTCTTTTGAGACAGATTTCTCCCTGAACTTGAGGCTATGATATCAGTCAACAAGTTCAAGCAATCTTCCTGTTCTTTTTCCCCCATTGGTGCTAGGGTTATTGACTCATGTGTGTCCACACCTGGCTTTTTGCTTGGGTTCTGGGGTCTTGATCTCAGATCCTTATACTTGCTTGCACAGCAAGTGCCCTTACTTGTTGAGGCATAAACCCAGCTCCTGAGAGCAACTGTTTTTGATCACTATTTACTGATCAGTATCCCTGAATATATAGAATACCATGAATGAGCAATAGCAATAGCAATAACAGCATACATCAGTTACTACATTTAAAGTCAGGAGTTTTACTTGCATTGTTTTACTTAACTCTCACTATCACCCTATGAGAAAAACTGTATCTCAAAGAAATAATGTAATCTTCCCAACATGTCACAGTTCATAAGTGGATGAACCAGGATTCATTCACAAATGGTCTGACATCTGAGCCTAGGCTCTTCCTTTACTAGGTAGCTCATAATGCACTGGAAGATTGTGTCTTCTCTGAGCTATTGTTGACTTCAGGGCATAGAGAGTGGAGGGAGGAAGTAACTATGTATGTCAAGAAAGAAAGCAGGCCGGGTGGTGGTGGTGCGCGCCTGTAATCCCAGCACTGGGGAGGCAGAGGCAGGTGGATCTCTGTGAGTTCGAGGCCAGCCTGGTCTACAGAGCTAGTCCAGGACAGACTCCAAAGCTACAGAGAAACCCTGTCTAGAAAAACCAAAAAAGAAAAAAAAAAAAAAAAGAAAAAAGCAACACAGTGTGTCTATGTATGCCTCTGTGTGTTTTTAACACAGGAGTGTTCACAATAAGGGGAACAGATGGGATACTGAAGAAACTGTGGATGACTAAGCCAAACGAAAGAAGGCTATGTGGAGTAGTCAAATATGAATGGTATTGTTTCAGCCAAACCACAAGTGTGAAGCCAAGCTTTGCTATTGGATAACTGTATGACTTTAGGCATAAAAACTGAGGCCTCTGCGGCCTTCCCTTTTCCTGTCTTAATAATTTAAATTAGTAATAATTATGTTGAAGGCTTATGGGTTATATAAAAGGTTTGTAAACAGCTCTATGCAGGTAGAGCCAGCATTTTGACAATCATTGTTTGATGTTCCTTTATGCAATAAAGATGAATAGGAGGCCTCCTCAAAGGACTACTGTCCTTACTCCAAACTGAAAGTTGTAACTAAAAATAATCTAACTTAAAAACTCACTTAAAATAACTCAAAACCATCTAGAATAAAATTTCTCTTAGAAACTTGTCTGTGACACACTGCATCTTTTTTTTTCTTATTTTTACTGTTTTTTTTTTGACAGTTTTGCTTTATACTCCAGGCTGACCTTAAATTCACCTCAGCACCCTAGAAATAGAATTACAGGCATGTGCCACCAAGCCTGAAGACATTGCATCTTCATACATGAAAACAAAGGTAATTCAAAACACAGTTGTTCTCTTGACTTATGAAGGAAATGTGGGTAGTTGATGAGGACTTAAAGAGTGGAGATAGTTGCTTTTGAGTACCAAGATGGTCATAACAAATGAAATAATTTTGTCTTATCATTTAACATCTTGTTCTCAAAGGTGTCCATGTGTTTTAGATAAATTGATGCTGGTTCCAACCAGGGAGGAGATCTCAGGGAAGAGCAATTTCCAGAGAAGAACAAATTCATCCTTTACACAAAACATTTGTACAGCTCACTATGGGTTCTGTGGTCCCTGGAATTTGTGATGGGGTTGGACTCTGAATTTATAAATGATGGTGCAAATAGGTAGGAAGACATTTAGGAGTTGTTCTACAAAAGCAAGAAGAAAAGCACTATCTAGGCAAAGTGACAGAAAGGGAACAGTAGTCCTCCAGAATTGGAAGGATATAATGATCCCAGAGAGAGTAATTAGATAACATGAAAAGGATTCTTGGGAAGGTAAACAGCCTCTTGGGAACATTTTCTACATGTCATGACCTGTGAAATAATGTTCTTTTAGGAGGAGAGGCAGAAATTGCCTTCAATGAATCAGGGAAAGTCAGGTGAAAATTGAACATGATAAAATATTTGGGCTAGGCATCTCCAATTTGATTCTTGGTACTGTATTGACAAGACTTAGAATGAAGACATATTTTGGCCTATAACCACAATAATCAGTTGACTTTTATTACATGGAAATCATGGATAAATATCAAAAAGTATAATGTTAAAAGCACAAATATGTATACTATATGGCTGCATTTATGTAAATTTCCAAAAAAGGTAAAAATGTTTTATGTGTGAAAATCAGGTAACAGTTATCTTTGAGGGACTGTAATTGGAAGGAGATATGAGAGGAATTTCAGAGATGCTAATCATACTGCTTTTTGATCTAAGAGGGCACTAATTATATGGGTGTGTTCAGTTTATAAATATCTAAATAGTTGTCTAATCACAACTTTTGAATTTTCTGTATATATTATACTTCAAGAAAAATTAAGAAAAACCAAGATTTCATCCATGAATGGGATAATAATCCATTCCAAGAGGAATAGATGCTAAATATTAACAAGAGTTTATATTCTTTACCCATAGGAACTTTTCTTTCTTGAACTTCAAGTTCTTCAACTTCATCTGTTGTTTGGAAGACTCTCTCTCTGGGATCATTATATCCTTCCAGTTCTGGAGGACTACTGTTCCCTTTCTGTCAAACTTTGCCTAGATAGTGCTTTTCTTCTTGCTTTTGTAGAACAACTCCTAAATGTCTTCCCACCTATAACTCTCATAGGTCAGTGAGTCTAAACTAGAATTAGCTTTATCCATAGAAATTCCTTTGAAGGAAAGGAAGAGTTACGGGGGGGGGGGGGGCGTTTTTAGGTCAAAATACAAGTATTTTCTCTGTCTTCTTTGCTCTGGGAGCAGCTCTCCTGTCTTAGCCCCTCACCCCTGAGAATGTATGCCTGCTCCAAGTTCATCTTTGTCAGAGATATTGACAAATGAGAGCCTCAGTAGCTCACTCATCCTTAGTAAACCTTCCAAACCAGTGTCATTTCAAGGAACATCGACACAGCCACTAAGATCATTAGGACTAGGTCTGCTACAGTTGTGATGGCTGGCTTTGGAGCTGGGATTTGAACTGTTTTTTGGAAACCTCATCATTGGCTATGCTAGGAACCCTTCCCCAAAGCAACAGTTCTTCTCCTATGCAATTCTAGGCTTTGCCCGCTTAGAAGTCATGGGGCTCTCTTGTTTAATGGTGGCCTTTCTCACCCTCTTCCCTTTGTCAAGCAGCTGTATTTACTTCCACCTCCCATAGTTCTTTCTCCTGTTTCTTGTCTTCCCTGAATGTTCCTTTTTCTGCACTTACACAGGAAGTCTGTAGAATGTGGTTGGCTCAGGGTTTGACAGAGAGAACATAAATACTACTGTCTTAATAAGAAAAATGCAGGCATGACCTATTTGAAAGGATAAAAAGAATGATAGGGGAATATATAGGAAGACCTTTGAATTGTAGCATAATCTTAAGGAAATGTAAGGCAGGCTGATGGTGAATTCTTGGGCACATATTATTCAGTGGAGGAATATTGTACTAGGCAAAATAGTGCTCTATCAATATCTCTGTCATGCAATGTCCTAGGTGTGAAGATCCAAGGGAATAATGACCTTAGTTGAATGCTATGGTGAATTTTAAAAGATGCGGCTATTTGAAGCAATCAATCAAATATACTTCCAGTAGGAAGTCCTCTAGAAGAGACGTCTGGACAACTCATGTCCATGCCAACCACACTTAGGTGTGTGGCAATGTTTATATAATAGGAACTGGCTATGGCTTACCCGATAGACAAATGTTACATAGCATGCTACAGACATCAAGGTTAATTTACTCCAGCATATATCTCTGCTGCTTGTGAGCAAGGGAATATGAAGCAACAAAGTGCACCAAATCCCTCTTTCTGAATACATTCTTTTTCTAAAGTTTGCTACCAAAGAAAGAGAACTTCTTAATGGAGTTCTGTTACTGCACTTAAGCCAACTTTCTAGAGGAAATTTTTTGAACTACTAAAAGGAATATTACTATTACTATATTCTACTAGGATCATGACACAAAAGAATGGGAATGCTAAATTTTGGCTCCTCTTTCATTCTAAAGACTGATAAATTTGTGGCTTGAATTATTGAAATCTTTCCTAAAGCATTTGGATTAATGTTTTTATCAATTTAATCATCTCAGCCTAGGCAAACAACCCAGTAAGTATCCTGCCAAGGGGCCTTAACATAGTGACAAAATTGTTGATTATAAATTCTTCTTCAGTTAGCCTTTGAGCACCAACTATTCTTCCTGCACATGCTGCCATCACAATCCCTCCACAATTAAAGGAAACCAGAATTGTTCACCAGTGCATTCCCTAATAATGGAGAGTATCAATATTATGTATTTATCCCCAGTCTTGCGAAATAAGTATGACTTCAGACCCTGTAAGAAGAGACAGTTGTGAAAAAGGAACCCTGAAAGATGGTAAGAGTAATAAAGGGGGACTTTTTTAAAATCCTGATAAGGGACATGCATGAAAACCACAAACAGCATCACAGTTAGTGTAAGAAAAACTGAATGCTTTTTCACTAAGATTGGAAACAGGATTATTTCCTCTTATGCATCATAGCAACAGAGATTCTAACAACAGCAATAAGAAAGGAAAAAGAAATAAAAGGCATGTAGATTGGGAAAGTAGACTGTACCTAGATGCTGAGGACATGATTGTCTACAATAACAAAAATCCTAAAGAAGCTGCAGAATCTCTAAGAATCAGTAACTGAGTTCAAGATCATAGGACATAAACTCAACACAGATCAATTATGTTTCTATATACTTACCAAGAACATGAGGAAGCAGAAATTAAAAACCCTATATTATTTATAACCACTCCAAAGAAAAAGCTTCAACATATAAATTTAACAAAACATAAGCAATATTTACAGGGTGAAAATTATAATATGCCAATGAAAGAAGTCAAGAAAGGCCTAAATTAATGGAGGCACATATCATATTTATGAATTGAAGCATTTAACATATGTTCTGGGAGATCAGTATAGTGACATATTTTGCATCATTTTTCTGCCTGATGGGCTAATCTTTTCTAGCTCCCTATCAAAAATCAAATGTAGAGGAAATTCTGGTCAGAATTTAATGTAATCAATAGGAAGACAGCTTCTTATTTAATAATTTGACATTCTCAATAATCTCTATCTTCTTCTCTGGAGTCATCCCAATAATTTATCTGGAGTCATCTCAATAATGAGACAAGTGATAGGAATACTTGAATGGGATGATGAATGAAAATGAGGAATTCTTTAAAGCCATTTGTATTAGTCAGGGTTCTCTAGAGTAATAGAACTTAAAGAACAAATCTCTGTATATAGAATGGCAGTTCACTGGAATGACTTACAGGCTGCAGTCCAGCTAATCCAACAATGGTTGGCTGTGAAGGGAAAGTCCAAAAACCCAGTAGTTTCTCAGTTCCACAAGGCTGTATAGCTTAGATGGCCTTCTGTATGTGATGAATTTCTGAAGAAGTAGGCTCTAATGCCAGTGAAAGAATGAACTTGCTAGCAAGGAGAGGGCAAGTGGGCAAAGAGCAAAAGCTTCCTTCCTTCTTCCATATCCTTACATAGGTTTCCAGAAGAAGGCATGGCCCAGCTTAAAGGTATGTCTTTCCACCTCAGGATATGTATTAAAGGTGTGTCTTCTAACTCAAAGATCCAGGTTAGAAGTGGATCTTCCTATTTCAAATTAAGAAAAAAAATCCTCACAGGTGTGCCCTCCATTTTTGGGTTTTAATACTAGAGTAATCAAGTTAACAACCAAGAATAGCCATTGCATCATTCTGTGAAATTCTGTCTTGAATGATATTTTTCAATGAATGTAAATAATTTTTTCAGTGTCAACTTCAGTCTCAATATTTACCTCCATGCCATCAAATCTTTACAAATATTTCAGTATTTTTACAACCATTAGCATTTGCCAACTCAGGTGAAAATGACCTTACTGAGATCACAGTATAAACCTCTGTTAGGGCCAGTGACACAGTTCAGTGGTGGAGTGCTTGCTTAGCAAGCATAAGATCCTATGTTTCAGTTTTCAGTATCACAAAGAATTACAAAGTCATATTACATATGGCTGCTGACCAGAAGCAATCAAGAGCTTCCTTTGCCAAATTACTGAGCATCCTAAGGGTCTGTGTATATCTTCCTAGTGTGTTTCCTTAGGGAACAAATAGATAATGATTATTTGACTTTCTTCTTACTTTTGCTTTTTCCCACTCCAGCATGCTAATCACTTTACTTATTTCCTCTGGAATTCTAAAACAATGTACCTGGCATTTCATTTGATGCTAACTGTATTCTCTTATTATTAGACCTCAAAATATTATTGTCACACTTCCTTTAAGCCTTTCAGTCTGTGGATTCATTCAAATCTTATTTTATTTCCCTGAAATCTCATTTCTTTACTCAGTTTTTTCAACTAGCATGGTTTGAATGGCTTATCAACTCATATCTAATACATCCATTTCTTTGATTTTTCTGACCTGAGGGAAAAATTATATCTATAAATCATAAGGGAAAATGAAAGGATTCAATATTTTCACCTTCTGATATTTATATATTCAATTGTGACAGACAATACATTTTAGAGCAAAGTTTTGAACATTAGATTTTCATGTTCTATGTATATTTTTAAAATCTCTAAGTAAAATTTTCAATCAAAATATATAAAAATAAATCCCAATTTTTCTTATTATGTATAATTAAATGTACATAAATCTAGCCTAGCCATTTAAATGTGTATAATGTAAGCATTTCCGAATAAAAAGTCTCTATTAAGATCTTGTTATCCTATAAGACAACCTCAGAATATTGCTTAACCAAGAAATACCAATCCCTAGGGAAGTGACTAGAGTGTGGCCAAATGGATCCACTAAGGCCTCCTGCATCTTAATATTTTGACAAAAAAAAGTGTAAAAAGTATTTATAACAGTTCTCAGGTTCTGTTTCTGAGTTGATACAGGGAAGGTTCTCAGAAACTGAAGGGAAGCAGGTCAAACTAACAAGTTTGCCAGGTAGTCGTTTATGGCTGCAAGCGATGATCATGGTAGGCAGAGACCGTCATCAGTGAAATAAATACCTACAAAAAGCCCAAGTGAGAAAAGCTTTGCTGGAAGTGTCTTTCTTGGGAACACAAAGAGATGAGATCAAATGAACATGTAGGTCCTGTGGATTCCAGGAAATAGACAGGACTAGAATGGATAGGACAGCTGGAAATGGCTCCTGGGGAGGAGGAACATTCAGAGAATGCCTGGCCAGGGCTAGAAATTCCAATACAAGATCAGATGCTCATTATCACATAGAACAAATGCTCAAGGAGCCTAATGATAGCATGTCACCTCAGAAGTCACCCTGGACTAGAAGGTTTATATGAATTGCATAATATGAAAGACCCCATTTTAATTTAGAGACATTGCTTTAGACATTGGACTGAAATGCAGAGTAAGAATGAATTGAGTCAGTGACAGAACAGATGTGGGGAACATGTTTTAAGAACAGCCTTTATAAAAATCTTGATTTTTGTTGATCAAAAGTTCCAAATTAAGGGTTGGTGATATATAGTTCAATGGGAAGGTGCTTGTCTCATGCAAAATTACCTTTGAATTCAATTCAAATTTCTTTGAGTATCCTACAAAATTCTATTCTAAAAAGATTTCAGTTCAAATTAGTTTAGAAAATGCTACATACAGTTATTTTTAATGAGTCAAAAATCTCAGAAAAATTCTCTGATAAAATAGTCTTTAACAGCTTTTCATAATACAGTGTATTCCTCAGGATAGAATAAGCTATGCTACAGTGAAAAAGATCCCTACAATGTCAGTGTCTCAAAATAACAAAAAGTTCATTATTTATGTTACATGTCCTTATAGGTCAACTGTGGCTGTCTTTCATGTCACCAATGAACTCAGATGGGAGAGGAAATCACCATGTATTGAAACAATGAAGCCACAACAGCAGATGCGCACAGAAATATCAAGTGAGAAAGCATACACCTCTTTTATTTAAAATTTTAAATTTACATATAAAATTATGCATATTTATGGGGCACCATGTGATGTTTTGATAACATGGGTACATGGTGTAATGTTCAAATCAGTGCAAAGATACTTTATCTCTTTGAATACATTTTTGTGGTGGAAGTATTCAAAATCTGTTCTTTTAGCTTGTTTTTGAAATATTACTGTTATCTATGATTACCTTACCGTGCAATAGAATACCAGAACTTATTACTTCTGTTTGTTGCTTAGTATTCATGGACTAACCTTTTCCATGCCTTTCTACTCCCCTACTTTCCCTAATTTTGGTAAATAGTATTAAATAAATTTTGCTATGTTCTATAAATGAATACAATCATGTACTTCTTTTGGTTTTTCTGGCATATTTCATTTAATGTAGACGTAGTAATTTCTTGTTCTATTTGTGTTTCAAATGACACAAAAGAGATTTCATTCTCTTTTTTTGTGATAGAATGATGTTCCATGGTGTATATATCCCATATTCTTTCCTTGCATTCATTACTTGATGGGATTAAAGTTGCTTCTGTTTTTTTTTTTTGTTTTTGTTTTTTGTTTTTGGCTCTTGTGAATAGTAGTACAATGGATATGGGAGTACAAGTGTCTCTTAGATACATTGATTTCATTTTCTTTGAATATGTCCCTACTAGTAGAAATTCTGGATCACATGGTAGTTCTATTTTTTATTTTTTGAGTGTATGTATACAGTTCTTTTAAATTATGAATAATTTCAGACACAGATAAGAGTAGAAAGAATACTATAATGAACTCTGATATCAGTACTACTAGGCTTTAGTAATTTACATCTATAAATTAAGTATAGATTTCTAGAAGATTAAGATCCTCTAAAAATAACCACAACTACAATGCTTTAAAATATTTGAAGTCTGGGTGCTAGAGAGATAATTTAGTGATGACATGCTTGCTCCATAAATATAAGGACCTAAGTTTGGATCTCCAGATCCCATATAAAATCTGGACATGGTAACATATACCTGTGACTCCAACATTGTTGTGGGAGAGTGAAGTAGGTGGATTCCATACACACACATGCAAACACATCTCTCTCTCTCTCTCTCTCTCTCTCTCTCTCTCTCTCTCTCTCTCTCTCTCTCAGCGATTTAAACACTTACAGATGTCCATAAAATAGAATAAGCTACTTCAGAAAGAAGTAGGAGCCTTGTTGATTGGTGAATATTTCCTGAGCCCTTGCTATGCACCAGACTTGGATTTTCAGTGAATTCCATCGGTAACTTCTAGAAATTGACATTCTGGTGAAGAGATGCTTCTCTTTTTCTTTATACAAAGCCTCTCAGCACTGCCAATGTCCAAGTTAGTCTGGTGGCATAGGTGCGCCAAGAAGCAGTAGAGAGTGCTTGTGCTTTACTGGAAGACCAGTTCACCTCAAATCTTACACTTATTTTGATGCAATTTCCTTGTTTCAAGAAATAATTTCTTATTTGTAGCTCAAACCATGTATAGTGAAAAGCATTTCCTTTTACTTTTCTTTACAAGAAGTGACTTAGATCACTTTGTATTTTTTCCCTCACACTTCCTAAACAGGCCACTAAAAGGTAGATGGTTAGAAAAATTCCTAGCTCATAGACTGTGTTGCTGTGAGTTAGAAAAATACACAATCAAATGCACAACTTAGTGTAGACCACAGAGCTATATTTCTGAGCTACTTTGCTCCCTCAACCAGACACTTACCCTTGGGCGGTAAACAATCTCTCCAGAACTACACAGCAGGCCCACAGGTGACTGACTATCTTATGAAGATGCTTCCCTGCCTATTTCAGTTCTCTATGCCTTGCACTGCCTCTGAATACAAGTAGTTCAGGAAGACCACTGGAACCCCAAAGTGAGAAATGACATGTGATTTGTGACTGATAGCAGCTATTCATTTATCAAAAGTCTAATTTTGTTGTGAGCCTAGTGGATGGGGGTGGGATGAAGGGAGGTGGGGGTAGCAGGAAAAGGGGCAGGAGGAGGAACTACAATTGGTATGTAAAATGAAAACAAAATTTTTTAAATATAAAAAATGAAAAGGAAAAAGTCTAATTTTGTGTGAGAATTAGTGAGTAGTTTTGGGAATATAAAGCATGACATTTCCAAAAAGGTTCTGATTCTGCTAACAGACAGCTGTGTGAATTATTTCATAAAGTATGATATGCCTGTCCATTCTGATAAATTTCTAAAAAGTGATACATAGATAATAAATTCAAGGATTATAAATTCTCTTCCCATCAAGAAGCATATGTCACTGTACAATCTGATAGTGGAGAAATAGTTGGGGGTTTTCAGTCATATGAAAAAGAAGCTAGGTAGGTTGAAAATGTAGATATTCTAGTTTACGTTCTGTTGCTGTGATAAAACACTGTCCAAAAGCAACTTGGGGAAGGAAAGGCTTATTCAGCTTGTCTTTCTAGCTTACAGTCCATCATTGAGAAATTAGGGCACATACACAAGGCAGGAACTGAAGCAGAGACCTTGGAGAAACAGTTCTTACTGGTGTGCTCTCTCTGCCTAGATTTCTCATACATCCTGAGACTACCAACCCAAGGGTGGGACTACCCACAATGGACTGAAGCCTCCCATATCAATCAACAATCTCCCACAGACATGGTCACAGGCAGATCTGATCTGGGCTGTCCTTCCCCTCTGTGACACTTGGTTATGTCAAGTTGATAATGGAAACTAATCAGGACAGATGTGTTACACTTACTTGCTCTGTCCTGTACATTTATTTCAATTTTTCTAAATGGGAAAAAAATCACAAGAATAAAAAAAATCCTACAAAAGATTGGACTAGCACACTTCTAATTTGAGAAAGCTAGCTCTTCTTTTCAAACAGACGTGCACTTTGGTAACTTTATGTATCCAATGAATTAGTTGAAGTTCTGAACTTAAACTTACCTTGGTACAGGAGGCAGAAGGATTGTCTAATACTGTACCCGATAGCCTTGAGCATGTGGTTAGTCCCAAGCAAAATGTACTGTGAGAGAGTAAAAAAAAAGACTTGATGTCAAATACTTACTATAGAAAACATTAAAAATATTATGATAATTTATTAATATTAATTACATATTGAATTGATGATATGTTAGATATGTAGGGCTGCATAAACTTACATTATTAAGATTTATTTGCCACCTTTTAGAACATGGTTACCAAGATATTTAAAATTATCTCCATGGCTTGCATTGTGTTTGTTTTGGACAGTACTGATTTAGACAAAAGCAGTGCCAGCACAGTGCTGAAAGGTCTGGCCAAAAGAGATACATCCATTCTTGTGAGCATTTTATCTGCTTGGCAGCCAGTTACATGGCTGATGTGGTTTTCCTCTGTGCCCTCTGTACAGACACAGACATATGTTGTAGAGATGAATAAGGACGGGAACATGTATCACAAGAACAGGTTTGCAGTGGCATACTCATTAGGCAACTTGAGGGAAATTTTGGCAATGTGCTCCTTATTGTTTGTGCCCAGACCTCCATTCATGGTGGTTCAATTGTCTCTATTTGCTCTTGGGATTATCCCACACTATTTCAAACACTTAATTATTTGGAAGAATTAGGCCATTTTTCATCCCATGGAAAGATCTTCAATATGCATATAGATACTTTACTTTATATGGAAGTTTTGGACAGGAAAAGAATTAACCAAAATTAGATGAATTTGGAAAAACTGGCAAATTTTTGGCAGAATCCAGGTCAGCATATTTCATTGTAAATCTTCTCCCTTTGCATATAATGTAAGAGAGTCTAGATTTATTTGCCATGAAACTGTCTATTTATAGGGGGCAAAAATATGCTCCTAGAAAATATCTTAGACAATATCTTTTAGAAAGGTTCTGAGGTGTTTTAGAAGATATGGACCTAGTTGAGTGGAATAATATGCAATGTACTGATCAGTAATTTATGACATATGAAGGCAAAGTTTTTAATTAAAAAAGGGGGGAAATGGTTTCCATGTTAACGTTCATGCAAACAGAAAGTGTTTTAGGAAGACTCCATTGTCAACACCTCAACAACTGGTAATGATTTTTGGCCTCCATGTTATACGTTTCTGTAGCTACACGGCAGTGTTTTAGCTTCTTTTGCTATCTCATAAAAATCACAGCTAATAAACTCTACTTGGCACCTAAAGGAAAGATGCTTGCTGCTGAATGTAATATACTGGGTTCCGCAGAACTTCAAAGACAGGGCAGCTCCTCCTGTCTACCTTACCCCAGTTTCTATCCCTAGGTGAAAATCAACCACATGTGTCTTGGGAAAATCTGTTATGAGTTTGCCATCAAAGTGTCTTGCATCCCTTTAAGTCAGCTGTTCCATTTGATAGCCCATGGACATAGACTCCATTTGCAGATGGGAGCAGGCATTATACCTGAATTCCATTTGGTGCCTCTGTTTTTTCATGTCCTTGCTTGCTAATAACATGCTTCCCATTTGTTCCTTACAGAAAATGAAGCATGTATGTTGATGAGAGAAGATCTTATGACATTAAAGTTTAATTGCAAGTCCAAACTAAACTAAAATTGAGATTTATTGAGCATCTGCCTCCTGATACTTGAAACTAGTTTATTCTTAGCTCAGGTTGGGTGTCAGATGCATAGTCACAGGGTAATGTGACATAAATATTTATGGAATTTCAGCTGAAAATTTATTTTCAGCATCCAAATCCTTTCCGTCTGGATCTTCCATTGTTGCCAGAGCTTGTCACTGAATCTGTAACTTGTGAAATACCTTGTGAAACATGCCGGCTACTTAAAAAAGCCATTTTAGACACCAGTTTCTCCTTCACCAGCACTCCTAAGTGGGGAGAATATAACTGAATCCCCACAAAATATGCCACAGTAAAACTAGATTAAATACATATCACAGTCTGGTGGAGGTTTCACTTATTAATTTAGAGGTAAAGTTACCCCTAAGTTTTTAAGCCTGTATGTCATCACTCCAAAGAGAAAATAGTTCTCAACTTGCTCTCAAAGAAACCAAAACACAGGCCTCATGAGAACACATCCAATGAAAATCACTATTTTTTTAAAGTAAAATTTGACCCTAGACCTGCAATGAGATTTTTTATAATAAGAATATGGGAATCTAAATACTCTATCTACTGATTCAATCAATTCTAGGAGTCTTTCCTTCTTTACACGTTATATTCATTTACCTCAGGAGCATACACATTAACTGATGTCAGTTGTGCAGTGGGCATTTCTACTTACATGCAAACTTGAGCTTTTGAGTTGAAGACCTCAATGTCTCCTTCAGGTAAAAAAATCTAGAAAATGCAAGCTTCACCATGTAGAGAATAGACATCAGCATTTTGCAAGACAACAATGGAGCATAACCCTGCTCATGATGTGGAGACTGATTCTGTATGGAAAGACACAGCTCTCTCTCATTTCAAGTGGAGTTCATTCAGGAGACTTAAGCATGAATATTTTATTATAAGCTTCAGGATGATATATGAGTTAAAAGAACAATTATATCAACTTAAGTCAAAATTAGATCATTCAATACAGATAAAAGTTTTAAGTCTTTAAAAAGATACTAGTTTAGGCAGCATCGTTGACAGGTTTTATTTACTTGCTTTTGTTATTTTGATATGGGGCATCACTGTATAGACAAGGCAGGTCTGGAACTTGCTATGTAGCCAGTCTGGTCCTGGACTCAGGATCCTCCTGCCTTCAGTTGCCAAGTTCTGGGAATATAGACATATGCTACCATGTCTAGCTTCATGATGTTTTTATTTCTTGATGGTACTTAAAAAAATGATGTATCTTACCTCTGATGGTGTCTTAAATCACTTGAAATGAAATATTCAATGGACTCCCTTGTTTATTTTTCCTCTGATCAAACTGTGTTGCTAACAGAGCACCATACTTGATTCTGGTTCCTGTCTATGTGTACTCCTGGTATACATTGTTCTTCCCTGTGACTGAATGACCAACAAGCAACAGAATCTCCTTTTGTAGACTTGTCATTTCATTGTGGTTGTCTAAACCATTGGATGTGAGCAATAATTTCATCAGCCTGCCATATTTATTTGCCTTTTGGTCAGGTATTTCCCTCCTTCTTTGGTTAACCTTCTCCCTCTCTTTCTTCCCTCCCTCACTTTCATCCTTTTTCTTTGATAGGATCTTGCTATATATCCCAGATGACCTCAAATTTCCAGCCTCCCAACTTCAGGGGCTACAGATATGTACAACCATACCTGGTTCAAGTTTATTTACTAGAAATGTGGTGTTCAGACCAATTACATCTTTTGCAGAGAGACAGATAGCTAGATAGGCACACACACACACACACACACACACACACACACACACACACAGAGAGAGAGAGAGAGAGAGAGAGAGAGAGAGAGAGAGAGAGAGAGAGAGAATTACATGTGAATAATCTGACTTGTCACAGCCACAAAGTCCAGAATGGAACTGCCTGCTTAGCAGTGTGTAGAAAATTCCATCAAGTAGCAAACAGCTGTCATAGAATTCTGGAACAGGACAATTGAATCCTTAAGCTTTCTTTTAACTAATTATATGCAAGAATAAGTCAAGACACCACATGCAACATCTTAATGCATTCAGATCACACACATCCTTTCCCAGAGTCTAGCCCTGTAAATGGACTAAAATAGAAAAGATCATATTGAATGAGGTAACCCAGATCCGAAATGACAGTCCTCACATGTTTTTTTCTCATCTGAGGCTCCTAGCTCCAACCTGGAATAACTGCAGAAACCAGGAAAGTAAAAAAGAGACCATTGCAGTGGTGAGAGGGTCGGAATCAGTGGAGGGAAATTGTGGTGTATAAGTGATTGGAAGAGAGAAATGAGAAAAATGGAGGGGGGCTCTAGTTAAGGAGGAGGAGGGTAAATAAGAGTAAGGATGTCTGAAAACTTCATAAGGAATCACATTATTAACAACACACCTAAAACACCTATAATACATATACAATGATTATTAATATACATGTATAATTAACTGAAAAATTTTTATATAGGCTGAAATTGATCTCTCCAGGAGCCAAAGACAATCTAACAAAGCCCCCAACACCAGGCATGAAAAGCCCTCTTTTAAATTGTTGGTCATGGTTACCCAAGAGACTCCCAAAACATTATAGGATATTGCTATTGCCTTTGTTTGCACTCTATCCCCCACCCTATATGTGGAAGGTAAATCCCTGTTGGTGAAGACAGTATGCACTTCCAACACAGGACCTAGAAGCACCTGAGCTGGAACTGACCTGAAAGCCTCCTCTCTGAAGACTAGCTTTCATGATACCAGAAGGCATGACACAAGCTTCCAAATGAGGGAAACAACTATTAGTCCTATACAGTTATGATTCCTATGAACTGCAAGGATGATCAGCAGGGCACAGTAAATCTAAGGGTACAGTAGTATCACACATGCCTTGACAATAACCAATAGCTCTCTAATTAGACTTAAGACCTGTTTAGCAAGAGGGAAATCATGTCTACTACTAGAAATGTAACCAACTACCCAGGGATAATGAAGTCATAGATCTTCAGGATAATCCCTAACTGTATTCTAAATATTTGTCTTTATATCCACAGGTAAGTGTAGTCCTTACCTCTTATCAAGAAATCTTGATTTGGCACCAGAAGAAAATCACAGCAAATCCAAATGTTGACTTGCAGAATCCAGTCCCAATGGGATACATCTACAACACAACAGCAAAACTTCTGCAACTAAAACTGAGGAAACCGTGTGGAAGAGAGGCCAGAAAACATGTAAGAGGCAGAGGACCAGGGAGTTTGCTGTGAGACTGTGTCTCATAGGAATGTCAGGAGTTGCACCTATAAAGTCTCACTAACATGACTGAATAAACATAACATGAACATGGATAACAACAATGGACATGTTAACATGGACCAGGGAAAGCCCATTAATCCTTAATCATGCACAAGGAACTTCAGGTAACTAAGGAATGCTGAAAGAAAGAGAAATAGTCTTCCCTAAGGAAGAGACCCTGATTGGTTATCCAATACCAAATGGTCAGCCATTAAATATGTGTGTGTGTGTGTGTACATATATATATATATATATATATATATATATATATATATATATGAAGCATTATACAGACTGAACATACATATGGCACATATAGGTATACACACATATATGTATATAATAACAGTTAATTAAAAAAAGAAGCCATAAATTTGAAAGAGAGCAAGGAGGGGTATATGGGAGGGTTTGGAGAAAGGAATGGGAAGGGGGAGATGATGTAATCATATCATAATCTCCAAAAGTTAAGAAATGATTTTAAAAACCAATAGCTTAGGAATAAGAACTTTAATTGTAGAAATCCAATAGCTATGAACTTGATGGACAGATGTTTTTACTGTCTAATAATCCACAATAGCTGCGTTTCACTGTCTAGTAGAGGCTGACTGAGTAACCCTAGGAACCAAAAGTTAGTTGGAGCCTCTGTTCAAAAAAGAGGATTCCAGGCAGAAGGTCTTCTATTCAATGAGACTCTATTCACTGGCCTTATTGTTGTCACATACATCCTCTTTTCATTTTTCACAGAGTTACTCATGCTAAATATGCCAATTGTGTTTTGTATGGCCCAGGGAATTATCTATGATACATATAGTTTCAGTTTTGAATGAGTGAATTTATTGAGTATATAGCAAGCCAAAGTAAAATAACAAATATTCTCTCTCTCTCTCTCTATACACACACACACACACACATACACACACACACACACACACACACACACACGTACGTATATAAATCAAATACTAAAAGACTGTAGTAATCTGGGGAAGCCTCTAAGGAATCCAGCCACAGTTTCCAATAGAATAAGACCCAGGCAGAGCAGAGCTTTTTGTGTGAAGCTTCCCAGTCGTCAAGAACTAACAGAAAGGTAACATCATCAAATCAGGGGCTTACTAACACCCACCAGAAATCAACTGGAGAAGCCTTATGGAGGTAGTCAGCTGGAGTTCTGATAAGAGTCTCAGACAGAGCAAAGTGTTGACTCTGGGTAGATCTTCTAAGTAAAAGAACAAATGACAACAGATAATATTATCAGAAAAGACAGTAGAGGTTGACTAGAAACACTGAAGCAGTCAGCTGGAGTTCTCAACTGAGCTTTCTCTCCAGGGAATGTCTTTCCATGATTGAACTTTGGCTTCTCTTTTCTACTATAGGCACTTTTATATCGTGGCGCAAACAATAGTAACCTGTGCTAGATATGATTTATTGCCTAGCTGTCTGTTCTCAAAGACACAATTATTTTACTTGGGCTGTTTTGATGTTTTCTCTGCACCTGTCAAAGAGATGGGGAACCAGCCCATCTCCTAACAAAGGGGTCTTGGGAAATACTTTGAGACAAACTTGCTTGGGTCTGAAATGGGGGAGGGGATTCATCTTCCAGAGTCAGCTGCTCAGTGAGCTCAAACAGCACATGATAATTTGACAATATAAACTGTCTCATGTGTATTGTCTGTTAAATGGGATACACCTATCTCATGAGGTGACTTCAGACAGTAAAATGCCTCCAAAATGCTTACAAACTCATCACAATGAAATAGTGAACCATGCTGAAAACATTATATAACTTAGTGATCTCTAAACGTATGTGAGCAAATGGATGTTCAGAATGATTCAAAGTCAAGAAGGAAGACTTCAATATGTTCTGCATAATCTAAGAAAGCAGGAGTATGCTGGATATATTTCAGAAACATTCTTATAGGATGCATATATAGGGAATGCAGACATGGAACAGCTAAGGGCTCTTAGTGCTTGGCCAGAGGACGTAATATACCTCGCTAATATTTTATATGACATATTGAAATACAAATGTTTGTGGTTAAATAAAGTATATTATTAGAGTTAACTCCATCTTTTAAAGATGAGGCAGAAAATGTATGATTACACACGTGGCTCACATTTGTGGCTTGCTTAATATTTCTTCTAGATAAATGAATCTAGGCCATAACTATGTTGTCTTATTGGTCTGGTTAGCCAGACATGAGAGCTCTGTGATGCTGCTTCTAATCCAGGCTCTGTCATTGTCTTCAGAATCTTCACTCATGATTAGCTGACACACATCATGGTGGACGACTGAAAAGATAAAATGAGAGCATGTGTAAGAATGAAAACCATAGAAAACTATTGATGTCTTGCTGCTGTCGGTAACATCTCATACTCTCAAAGGAAGATATAAACTGCAAGTCTTTCTGAGGCTACTTGTCCTTTTCCTATTTCAGATATCAAGTGAACATTGTCTTATATGTGATCAGGAAACATCACATTGAATTCAAAGTTTGTATTTATTGTGCACCTCTATATGACAGATACTATGCCAGGAACATGATGAATATTCTTATTCTTATTTCATACAACCAGCCTTTGAGACTGATACCACTATCAATAAAAATGAGAGAAGTGTTACTTTATTTATTTATTTTTTTGAGCTGAGGATCGAACCCAGGGCCTTGTGCTTACTAGGCAAGTGCTCTACCACTGAGCTAAATCCCCAACCCAAGAAGTGTTATTCTTAAAGATCAGATGTTCTAGAACTGTATGTATCACTGAGAGCTACCAATGAACAGATATGTAATGTTGGGCAAGCTACTTAGTTTCTGTAAGCCACAGATTCCTCATAAGAATGATGGGGAAAAGCAAGTTATATTCACTATGATAATGTCAGATGCTGTAACAAGCACAACCAGGAGAATATGATGTCCCGCAGGTAATAAAATACTTGTACATGGGAAGTAAGAATTGGATATTCTAAGTGGGGCTCAAGGATGCAAGCTTCTTTATGTATCCTTAGAATGACTTTCAAAGTCACCAAGTATGAACTAATGTGAAAAGGAAAGAGCAGAAGGAAGATGTATGGAAGGAACCAGAGGTTCAGAGAAAAAGTAGCTTCTCCTAAGTCATACAACTAAGGCAGTGGTGGTTATGTGATGCACAGTCAGCTCTGTCAGGTGCTGGGGCCCAACATTTCTACATAAATCATATCCCAGGATTAAGGACCCCAGTCTACTGTACACAGAACTTGAATGCCATCAAAAATGATGCAAAGTTGGCCACTTGCCTTGGTTGCTACATCCAAGAAGAGAGAGCAGCTCTGTTGTCTTAGTCTTCAAGGAGCCTGGAGGATGCACGCCACAGAAATTAGTGGTATCAGGTACCATTTCCAGTCTTCTTCAGCACCTCCACTATATTGTCTTTTTCATATTATCTATCTCTGCATCCTTTGGGAGTTTTTCAACACCTTCATTATATTAGAGAAATGGAGAGTGAAAATTGTTTATAAATACTATTGTAGAATTGAGCTAAGTGTCAAGGACTGTGGATTCTAGTCATTCAGTCACCAACTGCAGTAGATTTTCTCCAGAGATCCTATTTTCTATTCCTCCATGAATTCATGCCCTTTGCCATGTGTCCTTACAATTCCTTCTACTATGATTAGAAAGTACATCTTTGGACTTGGTCCTGCGATTTGCTGTGGCCAATGACCTGTTAGCAAGCATTGCAAGAAAATGCTTGACATATGCTTACATGATACAGTTTGGTTTTTGCACATCTTACACTGGCCATGTGGAGTGGAAAATCTGGCCAGTCTACTGGTTTAGAGGATAGCTGACATAGTGAAGCCCTGGACTCAATTTATAGTTTGAAGTCAAGCCAATCTGAACCTAGCTAAAATCAACCAGTTGAGTCAATGTGTTAAGTCACTGGAGTTTGAAGTGGTTTGTTATGTACATTATTTGGGTAAAGGGCTACTGATACACTAACCATGTGTGCCCACAGAATGTCAGTCCTCTGTTTTGTTTCTCCTTGCAAGGAAGATATTGAACAAGAACAAGCTACTCTCCACTATTCCCCAGCCTTCCCCAGCAAGATAGCATGTCTTGTTCCCCCACTAAGTTTTTGGTAGTCTAGGAGCAGAATGTATAGAGACAGAATTAGGGTTCTTGAGTGTCATTTAAATAGGACAATGAAGAAATTAGGTCATTATCACTTAGAGTTATATCATATTAATTTATTTCTATATTTTGGTGAATAGAATCTGTTAGCATTCAAATACTAAGAACTTGCTTTACCAGCTTCTTTCTTACAGCCAGAAAGGGGTGATTTTGGAGCCCTTATAGCCGTTCAAAATTTGCAGCAGGTACATTTCATATTACCTGTAGCCCTAGGAAATAGAACCTGACATACTGTGCCTGGCACATTTTTGACACATTTTTTTTTTGCAGGAAAATAAGCTGAATCTAACCATCTCTACCTTTTCTCAAAAGTATTGTCTTGTACACATGCAGACAAGTACATGCAAGAGGAGACATTGTACTTTGTGGGGTTTTTTGTTGTTGTTGTTTTTTGTTTTTTGTTTTTTGTTTGGCTTTTTGAGACAGGGTTTCCCTGTGTAGCTTTGTGCCTTTCCTGGAACTCACTCGGTAGCCCAGGCTGGCTTTGAACTCACAGAGATCCGCCTGGCTCTGCCTCCCAAGTGCTGGGATTAAAGGTGTGTGCCACCACCACCTGGCTTCGTACTTTGTTTTTAATAGCAAACTTCAGAGATGTTAGAGATAGCCAAGGAATCTTGGAAATGGGCTATGTCCCCTCCTCTTAAATTTGAATGATACTCAAAGAGATCCATGGTCATGAAATTGTCCACATGTGCCTTTTAAATATGTCCATTGATCCCTTAGAACTGGCCGGGACTGTGGTGGCAGATTTATTGTACATGCCATACTGGTTACTTTCCAACCATCCTTTTCAGGTGCCAGAGAACTCTTCTGGAAAACATACGTTAGGGTACAACACACTCTGAGGAAAGTTAGTTTATTGCCTGCTTACTTGGAGCCCAAATGAAAGTAAGTATTCTCATTGGGGTCTCTAGGACCTCATATGTCTTAATGAAGTTTCTAGAATTAAGTGTCAAGTGCCAAATGGGCTGGAACTCTATCCTGACTACAATGCATGCACCTGACATTCTGTGTCTGCAATGGTTTTGATGTTTATTTTTGCAGCAAAATAAGTTGAATTTAGCCATCTTTACCTTTGATCAAGAATATTGTCTTGCACCTTGCACAGCCTTGGTGCACTGGGAAGGGGCTTGGACCTGCCTAGGCTCAGTGTGCTGGGCTCCGCTGACTCCCCAGGGAGACCTCAATTTGGGGGATGTGGGGTGGCTTGGGAAAGAGGGCTGGGGGGTGGGAGGAGGGAGGAGGGGGGAACCTGTGGATAGTATGTGAAGTAAGTAGAAAATTTCTTAATAAAGAAAAATGAAAAAAAAATGAATATTGTCTTGTACACATGCAGAAAAGTACACACAAGAGGAAACATTGTACTTTGCTTTTAATAGCAAAAGCTTGGGATGTCCAGCAAGAGAGGATTGATTCAATGAGGTAGTTCACAGCACAGTGCAGCAGGAATTTCCAGGCCATTGTGTAGAGTTGGGGCACATGTAAAGAAGACATGGTTCTCTGTTCTTCAACAAAACCTTCTGTATCTGTGTCCTTAGTTCTATAACTAAAACACTTAGAAACTGCATCAGTAGTTCAATTAAATGTAACACAGGATATAGGTTTAATAGAATATGTATAAATGTGCCCATGAAGCTGGTTAACATGCCTCAGCTAAGTCGAGTTTGTGACTGAGTCCTTTTTAGATCTAGTTAGGATTCCCAGTTAAGTGAGTAAGCCCTTATTCAGTCACTATTGGAATTTGAGGGTTTTTTTCTTTTTCTGTCTTTCCCAGTACTTCTTAACTGGGGAAGGTTTTATCCCCCAGTGAACATTTAACAATATCTGGGCACATTTTTTTCTTTTTGTGATAATGGATATGAAAGTGATGTTATTGGCATCTGGCAAGTAGAAACTAGGGATACTGTGAAATACCCTCCAATGCAGAGAAGACAAAAAATGTGTTTGTTCTAAAGGTCAAAGGCCAAGGATGAACAGTTCCACTACAGTTAAATTAGACAACAGAAAAAAAGAGAGGAAACACAAGGACCCTGCTATAGTTTGTTTTTTTTTCTGAAGCCCACTAACTTTCATTAATGGAAGATTTAATGCTACAAACTCCCCAATTTAACTGTTAATTGAGCAACAATGTTCTCACTTGCTTATATGTTCTTCAAGTGAAGTTTAGACATAGCTACTCAACTTGGTTAAGTGTCTCACAAGAGGGGTGTTTTATGAATGTTTCCATGGGATGTATTAGAAACACTTAACCTTGGCCAGACATATCTTTAAAAAGCTTTTCTGAGGAAGATGAGAAAGGGAAGAGGTTGAAGCTAATTAAGAGAAAACAAATTAGGCATCAGTGAAAAAATAAAATCTATAGATTTTTCTTGCCTGTATGACAAAAGCTAGTGATAAAAGACAAAAAGACATGGAGAAGAAGATGAGGAAAAGTGCAAGGGAATTTGAAACCACAAAGGAATTAATTGTGAAGAATTAAAAATGTTTTATTCATTCATTCATGCATGCATACATGAATCCCGTCAGAAAACGACACCTCAGAGAATGTGATTGTTCTCACTTTATTTATTTATTTATTTATTTGTTTGTTTGTTTATTTATTATTTATTTATTCATTCATTCATTCATTTATTTATCTATCTATTTAGTGTGTGTATGTGTGGGTGCACGTGCGTGCGTGCGTGCGTGCGTGCGTGCGTGCGTGTGTGTGTGTGTGTGTGTGTGTGTGTGAATGCACACACAGGTGCATGTACCATAGTGTGCATGTGGAGGTCATAGGACAACTTGCAAGGGTCACTTCTCTCCTTCCACTATGTGGGTCTTGGGTATAGAACTCTGGTCCTCTGATTTGGCAGCAAGCACCTTTACCCACTGAGTCATCTGGTCTGAGAATGTGATCTCTCAGTGGTGAGATTTCTGTGCAAGGATGTGACATAGCTTTAACAGTATGGTTATAGTGACTTCCTGATACCTCACCTACTTCCCATTCTCCCTTTGCCACAATACAAGCAAAATGAAAATTAAAATTTTGCCAGCATCTCTTGTCTCCTGCCTCATCCTCTGAGGGATGATTGGCAAGGCCTTAGAGGAGAAAGTGGAAAAGAGAGAAAACAAGCTCCCTTTCCCATTATCACACCCTTGGGACCTAGCATGTGGTTTGAAGGCCCTCTGAAAGACTGTCACCATGTCTTTGGTGGTACCAGGGCCTTATCCAGAGTTGGCTAGAAATCATGCCTCTCTCTCAGAGATTGGTTATAAAACATTTGAAGTTTGTCTGTATAACATGAGCCTGGAATATTTGGCAAGGCAATCCTTTCTTTAGGTCATAACATTGCTCAAATGCTTTCTGCTATTGTTGTTATTATTATTATTATTTCAATGCATCCAAATAGGATTTTCTGTTTTCAAATGAATGACCACAGAACTCTACAATAACAAACTGGTATTGGCCTAAAAGAACTGCAATGTGGTTGGGAAATGGGTTTCAGTCTGTAACTCCCATGGACAGATGTTATATTTCCAGTTGTAGAAATGCTGGAAACATTAAAGAAATGTTTTCAAACTCTCCTCCTCAACCAAGTCACTGATTTGAATGAAAAAAAGAAAGAAAAATCCCCCTGCATGCCAAAAAGCATACTTCAGATGTCCCAATCAACTATGAGACAGTTGCTTTCCCATGAAGACCTGCCATATGGACAGTATGAGAAATCTCAAATTAAAATAAATTGTTATTCAGAGAGAGCCTTTCATTTGAGCCAAGTCTCCCAACTTTACATTTTGCAGCCTTTGCCACACAATTATGAGGTCCAGTTGGATTGTTTAAAATATTTGTAGCTATTCATTCCCCAAATACAGCAGTCTTTGTTTTACTCTCTCTTCAACAGTGTTCTGGTCCTCCAGCCAGTGGGAAAGAAAACACTAATCTGAACCCTCTTGTCCTGCCTTCTGCTCCCCTTCTGCCTCTGGATCTTAGTTGTTGGGCCAGGCTACTAAGCCCTGGGGGAATCAAGTCCTCATGCAGCCATTCTAGGCTGGCTTAGGCTGGGGCTGTGGGGATAGAGGGAAGGACAGGCCAACTGGGCATCAATTTGTGGAATCTGCCTTTCAGGGAGGTGGCTGTAAACTTTTACCAGTAAGATGGGCTGGTCTTGGTTTAGCTATACTAGGTATTAGGGGAAGATTATACTTTCTTGTACTGCTCAGTTTTGTGAGTCATGCTTAGTTATCACTCAATTCCATATCTGTGATCTTTCAGCTCAGTCTAAGATGGAGACAAGGAAGTGTCAATTGTCATTAATCTGCCAGGTCCACACTAACAAAATAGTTGACTGGGTAGTTTAAAACAGTAGCAATTTCTTCTTAGTTCTGGGTGTCAGAAATCAAGGTGTTGGCTATGATTTCTCAAAAGGTTTTAGTGAAGAGGCCTCCCGTGCTCCCTGTAGCTCTTGTTAGCCCAAGCATTCTGTAACTTTTGTAATCTAACTTTGGTCTCTGTTCTTGTATGATTATCTTTTCTTACTGTCCAAACTTCCCCTTTTCTTATGAAGGAGTTAGCCAATCAGTTTGAACTAAAGGGTTCACCTCAGTTTTTGAGGGACACTGTTCAATCCATCATATCCTGAAGGCAAATAGGTATCCACCCACCCCAGTCAGTGGAGATACTCCACTTATTGATTGATTCATTGATTTACTTACTTGTTTCTCTCTCTCTCTCTCTCTCTCTCTCTCTCTCTCTCTCTCTCTCTCTCTCTCTCTCCCTATCTATCTATTTTTGAGTCAGGGTCTCATATAGCCAAGGCTGGCCTCAAGCTTGTAATGTAGCATAGTCTGGCCTTGAATTCCTGATTGGTCTACCTATATTTTTCTATTACTTAAGTAATGAGATGTGTGCCATTGTACCTGGTAAGACACTCCATTATTTAAATATTGTTTGCAAATTTGCTCTCTCTCTCTCTCTCTCTCTCTCTCTCTCTTCCTCCCTCCCTCCCTTCCTCTCCACTGCTCCTCCTCCTCTCTAGTTCTTCCTCCTCTCTCTCTTCTTCCTCTCTTTTTCCTGTCTCTCTGTCTCTGTCTGTCTATCTGTCTGTCTGTCTGTCTGTCTGTCTGTCTCTCTGTATGTGTGTATGTGTGTGTGTTTGTTGTATGTGTGTGTGTGTGTGTGTGTGTGTGTGTGTGTGTGTGTGTGTGATGTGTGTGTATGTCCTTGGAGGCCAGAAGAGAGTACTAAATACCTTGGAGCTAGAGTTGTTAACTGTCAAATATGAGTGCTGGGAACTGAATTTGGGTCCTCTGGAGGGGCTTTTTTTTCCAGTTCAAGGGAGAGTGGTACCTAGGCTTCCCTGTGAGCTGCTCAGAAGAGAATGCAGAGTAGCCCACATCTACATTATCACTCTTAAATTGAACCTTTGTTGAACTTGCTGAGACTGTAAGTACAAAAGGACTTGGAACAGCTTCTGAGTTTGGGAATCTTAACTCTAAATTCTGTGGTACCTGCAGGTTTAACCAGACCTAGAATGTTATTTTAATGGTGTCACTTGTGATTTAATGCAGTTTATGTGTGGCATGGATAACTGACCAGCAGCAAGATTAAGAGATGACTTTGGGGCCTCCCTAATTTATATCTGCTATGGGACTTCTCCATTCAATGCCATGGCTCCCAAAGCAGAAACATTTGGGCTCCCTTGATTCCACTTTTCTAGCACCCATTCTCATTTGCCCTTACTGGCTTGGTTTGCTGAAGCACTGCCATGAAAGTTCTGAGCTGTTCCCCCACCTATAGAACACCCCCACCCCACACATCATGAGGAAAAGGGCATCTGGCCATTAGAGCTGGAGAACTCCCCACTGTTACGAGGGGTGATAAGGAAACATCTTGGTCAGAATCCACTTGATTTCAACAGCCCTGGCAATCTTTCTCTGTTACTTTCTTTGATCTCTAGTCAAAATTTCCCTGGGGAAAGGGGAGGAAGGGGGTGGGAATAGTGATCTATGATTTGGAAATACAAATGGCATGTTGTTTGACTTCTAGAAGATTTCCTTCCAGTGACTGCCTTCTTACATTTTTTTTTTACAACAAAGGAAAAGGAGAGGGAAAAATCCCCCCAGGCTAAACAAACTTTAGTTCCATTTCAGTACCCTTGGGAACACAGCCTCTCACTGTGTTCTAGTTTGCCTTTCAGAAATTCTGTGTGCTTTGATTCACTGTCTCACAGTCTTCTTCGGGACAGTTAAATCAGTTCAAAACCCATCTGCAAGCCTGTCTCTTATCTAGGAATGTGAAGGTCATTACTAGCCCATGGTCTACCACAGAAAGAGGCATTTTCAAAGGCCAACAGTGTGGGATTTCACTGAGGAATAAAGTTGACTTCTGTACAAACTCTCACTTGGCCACCTTCTAAGGAACATTTGTGAGTTTTTTTTCTCACAGATCTTAGGCACAGGAGCCACTGAAACAAAAATTACATCTTTATTCAAGTAGGTTTCAACTTCCTGAAGGAGTGGTCTGATAAAGGCATATCAAGTCCTGTGGAAAGAGAAGGAGAACTTCTGGTGAATTCTCCAAGACAGAGATGGAAGCAGGTGGTGAAAAAAGCAGGGTACAACATGCTGAACAAGATTTGAGTTTTAGTTTGTTGCTCTCAGAACCTCTTCTGGTGCTCATGTGGAAACCCGTTTTTATTTTTTTTAATAATTCATAAGTATTAATTACATTAATCTTCATAACAGCCCCAGTAGACAGTTACTATTACTATCCCCCATTTTATTAATGAGGACACCAAGAACAGTGAGTTACATGGTTTAGCAAATGTTAGTATTGAAATCAGAACCCAGGTTTCTGCCTCCATCTCTTTAAATACCTGTCAGTATCAGCTGTCTTCAGCACTCCTTAAACATCCAAGTCCATGTGACCATGATAAGTATTGCAGAGCTTCAAGATCTGTCCAGATAACTAACCAAAATTATCATAGCATATGAAGATCCTGAACTGAAGTATTCTTGGTTAGTATTATGAAAGTAATTTACCTGATCAACAAATATTCAATATATTGAATTTTCAAATGTTACCATCTTTTCATTCTTCTAATAGCTCAAAATGAAAGTATTTGGGACAACAATTTCTTCTTTGACAATAGCCTCAGTGGATGCTAACATGCTAATAAATAATCTTATAGATAATGGTAAGGTACCTGCAACTGTGAAGAAAAACAGACGAGTTTTAATTTTGATTATCTGTATCCTTAATGAATATCAAACTGGGGAAATTATTGCTATTTAATAGGAGCATGGTCTCAACAATTCTCGCTCATACAATCCCTCCTCTTTCTTGCCAATTGGACTCCTGGAGCTCCACCAGGGGCCTTGCCTTGGATCTCTGCATTCACTTCTCTGAGTCATTGGATGAGATTTCTACCATGACAGTTAGGGTGTTTGGCCATCTGATCACCAGACCAGGTCAGTTCAGGCTTTCTCTCGACCATTGCCAGTAGTCTACAGTGGAGGTATCTTTGTGGATTTCTGGGGACCTCTCTAGCACTTTGCTACTTCCTATTCTCATGTGGTCTTGGAAAAAGCACAGGGACAAATAGCCAAACTAATGGAAACACATGAAGTATGAACCAAAAGCTGAAGAGCCCCCAACTGCATCAGGCCCTCTGGATAAGTGAGACAGTTGATTAGCTTGAACTGTTTGGGAGGCACCCAGGCAGTGAGACCCAGACCTGTTGTTAGTGCATGAGCTAGCTGTTTGGAACCTTGGGCTTACACAGGGACACTTTGCTCAGCCTGGAAGGAGGGGACTGGACCTGCCTGTACTGAATCCACCAGGTTTAAATGAATCCCCAGGGGAGTCTTTGCCCTGGAGGAGATGGGAATGGGGGGGTGGGTTGACGGGAAGGCAGGGGGTGGGGGTGGGGTGGGAGGGGGGAGGACAGGGGAACCCATGGCTGATATGTAAAATTAAATTATAAAATAAAATAAAATGAAATGAAAAAAAATGGAACATGGAATGCCATTTTCCCCCCAAAGATGTGGCAAATGAAGAGTTAACAAAGATTTTTCTGTTCTCCTTCTAAATAGCAACAATAAAACAACAGAAATATAGAAAAAGGAAATTGCTATCCCCTGCATTAATCTTCACCCCTTCCCTTTTGCTGGAGCAGCAGATTTGCTGGGGTAAGAACAGTGTGCATCCCCACATCTTCCTAGAATCACACCAGATGCTGCAACTGGGGACTTGTGGTTTTCCCACTGTACAGTAGCTTCCAGAAGATGTGCAGCATGAAGCTCTGAGGATGCCAGTTTCAAGGGTTGTTTCACTGTGTTGCATTCTATGACAGCATGATCCATCAGCTGCTCTTTGGAAGACAGTATAGTAAAAGGAATTGGCCCCTGCTGGTGCTTAAAAGGTGCTGAAAGGAAAGCATTAATTTATTGCTAATACTCACTGTGTTCAAAATAGAATGGAAAATGTCTTTTGTTCCCACTTGGCCTTTTGGTGCTAGAATGGTGTGTAGGGGGAGGGGTAGTGGCCATAATTACAGGTCATATTTTGGTCACAGCCTAAACTGCGCACTGTTGAGTAAGAGGTAGGGGAAAGAAAGCCTTTGTTCTGAGGCTGTGGGGAAGCTTCCTAAGGAGCTATTATCTGCAGAGTCCAGGGCTCCCTTGCCACATTGTTGTTGGGGACATCTACTCCCTCACCCCAGACCTCTTGGACTTGGATTTGCATTTTCTGCCTGTCCACTGGATGCAGCACTAGTTAGCAGGCTCCAGAAACCATCCGGGGTGTGTTAGGCCTGCTGACCACAGCAGAGAGGAAACGAGGTCAAGATCCCTGAGATTTCACTTTAGACATCTGAAAATGCAGAGTAAAAAGGTCCTTCAGACATACTTGCAATCAATAGTCTCTGAATGGAACACTTGTCAACTCAGAGATGCCTGGCTGGAGCAGCATTTCAGAGAACAGCAAACTTCTGTGAGCTTTCAGCAGGTTGATTTCTTCTCACACTTAGACATTTTATTTATTTATTTATTCATCCATCCATTTATTTATTTATCTATTTATTTGCTTATCTATCTATCTATCTATCTGTCTGTCTGTCTGTCTGTCTGTCTTTCTTTCTGTCTGTCTGTCTCTCTCTCTCTTTCTCTCTCTCTCTCTCTCTCTATCTATCTTGAAACAGGGTCTTACTCCATAGCTCAAACTGGCTTCAAACTCTTGATCCTCCTGTGTCAGTTTCCCTAGTGCTAGGAAAATAGGTCATGTGCCACCATGCCTGCCCCTTTGATTATTTTGCAAAACTGAGTGTTAAAGACCTAAAAAATGAGCAAAGCCTGAGATGATAATCAGGTATCCAGGGCTTCCTGCAGGTTGTGACTGCTTGCTCCAGTTTGTTCTCATGAGCCAAGTTGCCAAGTATTGCCTTCCTCACCTGGAAGGGCCAGCTCCTAACCATGTCTCATTTTGAGAAAAGCAGTAGCCATCCTGGGAATTAGACTTTCCTGCACTTAGAAAGGGTTTCAATGATTAATGAATTTAATTAACGTATTTGGGGGATTTCCACTGCCTTTAGTGAATCTACCTTTATAAAAACTCATATGAATGAAAGTAAATACCTGTGTCGAACTGTCTTAAAATTGCCTCCTTGGTCAACTTGGAGAAGGGTAAATGATAGTAGCTTAGAGTTAACTACTTGTTACTGCTCTTTGGGGAATTTCTAAAGCATAGGATTTTTTTTCTCAGAGACAAATTTAAGCACATTTTTCTTCATCTAGTTCCTTCACTCTCCTCTCCCTTTACTTCACATCCATCCCTTCTAATTTAGCTTAGGCATCTCGAAATTGACTAGCTCAACCATAACTGGAGAAAGAGCAGATGGATGGAAGGATTGATCTGTGAACTGGGCAATAGGGAGAAGCCATCTTCCCTGTGAGAAAGCACAGTGCATTCCTTGGTGCTACACTTCCCTGTGTTTGACCATCCTGCCTGAGAGCAACCTATTTTTTCCATTCAATTATATATGAGCTTTGCCTGTCTCAGGCAGAAAGGTCACCCACTCAACTTTCTGTGTTATGAGGAAAAATGAGCCAGGACTTCCCTTAGAAGCTTTTTACTGGCCTAGCATCTTATAAAATGAAGGTGTTGGGGAATAACAGAAGAAAAAAGGTAGACATGTGATGAGGCTTTAGGGTGGTAGTTTTCAACCTTCCTGGTGCTTCAATCCTTTACAGCTCATGTTGCGGTGATCCCCAACCATAAAATTATTTTGTTGTTACTTCATAGCTGCAATTTTGCTACTGTTATGAATTATAATGTAAATATCTCATATGCAGAATATCTGATATGTGACCCCCAAAGGGATTTTGACCCACAGGGTGAGAACCACTGCTTTAGGGAGAGAGACCACATAGTTGAAAGGTAAAAGAAAGGATGGAACGGAGACAACAATTAGAATTGTTCTTTTCATTTGTGAACAGGAACCATAGTGAAAAAGTTCTTGCTCCAGTAGCAAAAATTGTCGAACAGTATGGGAGACAGTGCATTGCCATTATACTTAACTAGAAGTCTGGATGATCAATGAATCTTAAATTGTAGTTAGGCTAATATGTCCCATTTACATCAGCCTATTCTCCTCATCTTCTTATCTGTTATCTCCTTCTTATATAATTAAAGTGGTCCAGATCTACTGGCAATTCAGGAATAACATTCATCAAAAACCTAGTAGAAATGGGAAAGCAGCAGACAAGTCTTAGATCTGAGATATAAGACATTCAAGGTTTCCTTTAAACACACACACACACACACACACACACACACACACACACACACACACACACACAAGCATGCTCATATGCACCTGTTTAAGCAGAAACTGATACTAGACTCCATATACCCTTCAGGGGTAAATCTGATAAACCGTGTTCAGCATCAGCATCACTGTCACTCATTGTGCCCCATTTTCTCTGTCCCCACCTTTGCCACAGTAGTGTACATCTCTAAACTGTTAAGGTTTATACAGATTGTATATAAAGGCTCTTTTGTGCCTCTTATATTCACACAATGAGAAAGTTGTTCTTAAAGATTTATCAAATGAGAGGAAGAGGCAAGAATTGGATTGTTAGGAAATTATTTGCTTAATTTTCCCATTTTTATCCTGATACATATATGTGGTTAATTATAGTTTCTCTGAGGTTCGTAGCAATGAAATACATTAAATATTTGAAGTGCCTTTGTCCTGGCTCCTCTTAGCAATCACATTTAAGGGGTCTAGTATAGAATAACTAGCAGTTATGACCAGGGATATTTTGAAGTGAGCTGGTAGGACTTTTTGGACACCAAAATATTACTGTGGGAGAACAATTAGATGGTGAGCAGGATACTTGGTCAGCCATGTTCTGGTTCTGTCTGGGATATGGAGTAGATGAGAGTAAGTCCTCGTGAGGGACTTGGATTCCTCATCTATAAATGTAGCAAGATTCTGTCTAGGGAGCTATTGAGTCCTTTCAGCTGGAAAGTTGCAGGATTTTTCTATTACATTTCTCATTGCTGTGACCAAATATCTGACAAGAAGCAACTTAAAGGAAGAAAGGTTTATTTTGGCTCACAGTTGGTTCAAAGGGTATGGTCCATCAAGGCATGACAGCAATACCATCAAGGCTACTTACTCAAATCTTGGTGAATCAGATTGTAGACAAAATTCTAAACAGTCTTAGTAAATAAGAAACACAGAGCCAAATACAGAGTTAAAGCCAAAGAGATCAGAGCAAGAGCCACCTAGCTTCAGCTTACCACCAGCAGTAGCTTCCCCCAGAGAGCCTTTCTTCCTGTCTGACTTGTCTTTTTATTGCTGTTCTGTTCTGCCTTATCATTGGTTCTAAGCCCAGCCACATAACTTCTCTGTCACTGCCTGTCTATACAGACCTCCAGGTTTCTATGGTTGGTACTGGGATTAAAGGTTCCTGTCACCATGCTTGGCTGGGTCCTTGACCACACAGAGACTCTGCCTGCCATGTGATTGGATTAAGGGTGTGTGCCACCACCACTGGACTTCTGCTTAATGGCTATATGACCTCTGATCTCCAGGCAACTTTATTTATTAACATACAAATAAAATCGCATTTCAGCACAATTAAAATATTACCACATCAGATATCAGAGAGAGGAGATGTGCTGTATGCTGTGAATATGTGTTTCTCTGATTGGTTGATAAATAAAACGCTGATTGGCTAGTAGCCAGGCAGGAAGTATAGGCGGGGTGAGCAGATGAGGAGAATTCTGGGAAAAGGAAGGGCTGAGTCAGGAGTCACCAGCCAGACACAGGGGAAACAAGATGAGAAGGTAGAAATGAGAAAAGGTACCAAGCCACGTGGCTAAACATAGATAAGAATTATGGGTTAAATTAAGTGTAAGAGCTAGTCGGTAATAAGCCTGAGCTAATGACTTTTATAGTTATAGTCAGTATAAGCCTCTGTGTGCTTACTTGGGGGATGCTAGTGGGAGAGATTGTCCCAACCACCAGCCAGCTGGGACACAGGAAAACTTCTGACTATACCTGTGCTCAGCTAGCTTTTTCCTTTTTTCCTTTTTATTCAGAGTGGAATCCCAGCCCATGGGTTGGTACCATATTAGTAGTGAGTCTTCCCCCTCATTTAATCCTCCTTGGAAATGCCTCTATGGAAACACCCGAAGGTATGCCCCACTAGAAATGCCTCACTAATGCACATCTTGACTTAATGAAGTTGATCATCAAAATTCATCACCACAATTTTGAAGTAGAATAACATTTTCTTTGACCTCATTTTTCTTCTGGAAAAATTTACTCAAGAGTAAGTGTGATAATCCTGTTGACATATTAGATGGCCTATCTCTGGTCCATAGTTCTGATGTCAAGAAAATGAGCCCATTAGTAATTTTAACCTTTTTATGAATTATGAGTGTCCTCTGTGTGTCTGATGAAAACTGTGGATTGCTCTTCAGTTAAATATATGTGTGCCCATGTATGATCATTTTAAGTGTCCTAGCAGGAAAAATGGGCTCTAGTTAAAAATTGCTGTGCTGTAGAGTTAGAAACTATACCCAAGCTCTGGTGGTCTGTAGCTTTACCATGTAGCTCTAGGCTATAAAATAGTTTTAGTGGTTTTTTTTTTTGTTGTTGTTGTTTGTTTGTTTGTTTTTTACTTCTAAGATCATCTCAGACCCTCAAATAATTTCATTCTCTCAGATCCTTCCTCAATCTTCCCCCTGAGTTATGCCTTGGTCAACATTATTTTTCTAATGACTAACTCTTCCTTGGTGCTTACTATGTGCCAGGTACATGAATTTAAATTTTAATGTATTTAATTCTTACTTAAACCCCATGAAATTAGTAGTGTTTTCATTTTTGTATAACAAACATAAAAATTGAGACAGGCGGAGACTTAATTTGGCCCAAGTCATTGAGTTAGTGAGTGGTGCATTCTCTTAAACATATGCCAAATTCCAAATTACTTGGATGATAGGAACTTAGTGACAAAGAACATTCTGAGTGAAGATTCTAAGTTGTAAACCTAGGCTTTGTGTGTATCCCTGTATTTGTATTTCAATAAAACATTTTGTAGCAGGAATCTTAAAGGTACTAATTAATAAAATCAAACCTGAGGCCAGTTATTGGGGTGAATGCTGGAAGATCAGAGAAGCAGAACAAACCACAGCTACCTCACCTTGCCAGTTCCTCAGCTGGTCTTGTTTCCTCAGACTGGAAGCCTCTGAGTCCTCATCCAGAATGAATCTCAGTTGAACAGTGCTGCTCAAAAGCCTGAAAGCTTAACCAGCCAAATGCTTAACCAGCCAAATGCTTAACCAGCCAAATGCTTCTAGTTTCTGGTCTTCACACCTTATGTAGCTTTCTACTTTCTGCTGTCACTCCCTGGGATTAAAGGCTGGATTTATGGGATTAAAGGCAGGTGTCACCTTGTCTGGCTGTTTCTAATGTGGCCTTGAACTCAGAGATCCAGAGGTATTTCTGTCTCTGGAATGCTAGGATTAAAGGTGTGTGCTACCACCGCCTATCCTCATGTTTAATAGTGTGGCCGTCCTGTTCTCTGACCCCAGATAAGTTTATTAGCCTGCATAATACCACAGCATTTACCTTAAAAATGTCTGTGTCATATTGGTATGCTTTCAACAGTAAGAACAAACTGATGAATAGTGGCTTACAGCAGAGGGCTAGTGGCCATTTATTTAACGGAGATACAGGAGTTCTCAGTGTAAGAAGAACTCTTCTACCCCTCTGCCCACCCCTCCTATGCAGATAAGGAGGTTTTAGGCTTGGTAGCCATCTGGGGAAAGTGAAGAGAGACTTTGCTAAAACACCCACCTCCTTGTATGTGTGTCTCTTCTCTTTTTGCTATTAGTCACACTCACCAGAATTAGGTAAAATAGCTACTTCCACTAAGTAACCTGGAAAAGGGAGTATTTGACTTTCCCAGACTCTTTGGGCTGTGATGAGAGGGGGTTGGAATGAACATTGAATATCTTTCAATATTAGAGAAGAAAGCAAAGAACAGAAAGGAACAGAAAGAAAGCCTTCTTTGAGATCAGTGGTACCCAATGAATATTTTCCCCTCTAGATTAAAAAAGAAAATATCACACTGATCCCTTTAGAAGAAGACATTGAATAAAGCTCACAGTAAGAAGTATTTGTAAGAGCAGATTTGAAAGTCTCTTCTCTCAAATTAGAAGGATACGTTCCTAACCAAGAACCTTTGAAAATGGTCATTTCATTATCTTCATTAATGGAGTATACATCAAATTTAGTGTGTGTCGCAGACATTAGACTAGATTTAGCCAGATGGTGCAATTTTCCCAACCTTCTAATAATTCTTGTGCATTTTGAGCAGTTAAACTGACTAAATGGGGTATCATCCTGGTGGGAGGGGAAGAGCAGTTGGTTAAGTGGTTTTGCCATCAACCTGTGTCTGGATGACAATGATTATTCTTCTGTTCACATTATCTCCTCAACTCCTTAAAATTCATGTCTGGTTTGGGCCTCCTGCTTTCAAGTTATGTGTTTCCCACAATGGCTGCTCAGTAAGGTTGTGTCTGATTTTAAATTTATCTAGAAGCAGCCAAGACAAAGATTTGAACATATTGAGTACAAATCGTTCACTTTTCCACGGGGAAGATAGCACTACTAAGAGGAGTTGGGAAAATGAGTCAGGAAATAAAATGTGCATTATCTAACAAATGACCTCTATGGTGGGTGGAGCTTGATCTCACCAGAGAGATTCTGATTACTTCTACCTGTGAGTGAGAGAGCCCTAGCATTTATATTCCATTTTCCAGTGTTATTAGAGAAAGTCCTCTTCCAAATGGTGTTAATTCCCTGGTATTCCTGGCTTGCCACACACATGAGATAAATCTGGTTTCAATGTCCAAAGGTGGCCCCAAAACAAAGAAGCACAGCTTCTGGCATTTGTAAGTTATGAAGATAGGGAGATTGAACTTTTTCAGATTAATGTTGTTTAGAGGAGCTGCTTTAGTTTCAATGTGACCTCTCAAAGTTGATGTGTTAAAAACTCAATACCCAATGCAATAGTATTGAGAGGTGAGGCCTTTAGGTCATGAGGGCTCTCATGAATGATTCATGTTATTGTGTTGTGTAAGTGTTGTGTTAGTTATAAAAGGGAGTTTGCTAGCCCCCTTCATTCCTTCTCAGATACTCTCTTGACCTACCTTCTGCCATGAGATAATGTAGCAAAAAAGTCTATTGTCAGATATAGATTCCCTTGACTTTGGACTTCCTAGATTTCAGAGCTGTAAAAATATAGGCTGGAGAGATGGCTTAGCCCTTAAAGGCTATGCTCATAACCAAAAGCAGAACTGTAAGAATAAACCACTGTTTTGATCTATTACCCAGTCTGTAGTATTGTGTTACAGCTTCACAAAATAGACTACAACAGGAATCTTCAATGTTATAGTAACACATAGTGCTCTATTCTCTTTCTTTTTCTTATAATCACAATAACTATGGCCCAGACAGACAAAGGTCTAACACTTAGGCAGTGTTCACTGCAACAACAACTTTATTTTCCCACCTTCCCATCATACCAGCCCACACAAGGCTGTTTATGAAGAATAATGGGAAGCTACAGCGTGGGCTTTTGATGCTCTTGCAGAGGACCCAAGTTTGGTTCTCAGAATGCACATGGCAGTGAAAAACCATCTTTAACTCTATTTCCAAGGGATCCAATACCCTCTGCTGACCTCTGTGGGCACCAGGCATGTATATGGTGTATGTACATTAGGTATGTACATTCATAAATATAAACTAAAAATAAATAAATCTTTAAAAATAATGAGTTATTGCTTGCTTGAATTGTCAGGGCCATAAGAAAGCATTGTTTTCTTTGTGGCTATTAACAAAATATAATTGATAAAATTAAAAATTAGTTATGAGACAAAACACAATCATAGATATTCCTTTTCTAGCACATATATCCTTTAGACGTTACATGTTTTTCTCACATCTGGAAACAAGAATGTCCTTAGTTCTAGGTTATTTTGCCATATCCTTTAGATGGTCTTTGAGGCCATTTGCTTAAAGCTTCCCATTCAACAATAAAATACTAGACACCCCCCAAAATGCAGTGGGGCAAGAATTTGCAAAACTTAGTAGTCCAATGGGGAACTGAAGAAACCCAATAGACAGAACTGAGCTTCAGGAAAAATTCTGAAGCAGAACTTTTAGCCAGTATTTTTCCCCAGGCACTTACTACTCTCTGAGCTATGTAGACTGATCTTGTGGTATTTCTGGGGGGCTCCCAGGGTTCCTATGGCGATTCAGAGGCTTGGCTACATTACTCTGATCTTCTCACCTCCCTCACCTATTTTTCCTACTCTAGGAAGGGTTTAGTTCTGGGTCAGAGGCCAAAAGAATTAGAGCAGAAGCAAAAGGAGTCTCATCATTTTGTGAAAGTGTTCAGTTTGACCTCTCACTGCTTAGTAGTTTCTGCCATCTTTGTACTCAGTGTTCAAGGCTGGGTTTGCCAACTGAGAAAGAACTCTTCTACAGCTTTCCTTTCTGTCTTTTGTTTAAATTGGGGAATGAAACACATACTGTGAAGTATAGAAATTTCAAGTGAACAACTCAACGAATTTTAGTGAAAGGATCACACCCATGTAACTACTACTAAAGGAAAGGAGTATATTATGAACACGCCACAAGCCTACTTCAGACTTGACCCCATCACACCCACCCCAAAGGTAAAGACAGTCTTTTGGCACACACGATTTTCCCAATTTTGAACTTCATATAAATGGAATCACACAGCATGTGCTTTTTGTGTGTATCTGGCTTCTTCGGTTCCACATTGTGTCTGGGAGGCACATCTGTGGTTGTGCGAACAGCAATCCAGTTTTCATTTTCATGAATCAAATACAATGCCTGCTTCTGCTGACTCAGCTGCAGTGTCTTCTTGGTGCTGCCTCTCAGGAGGTCACTGAGATGGGATAAGATTACAAATATAAACTGTTGTGATGAAAAAAATCACCAAGGGTTGGGTGTAATAGCATAAGACTCTATCCCTGAACTCTGAAGGCCAAAGCAAGAGCATAAACAAGGAGAGCCTACCCCAAAACAGCAGAACAAACATTAGTCAACAACAGATTGACAGCAGCAATCCAGTCTATTCACCTAGCATGCATGTTGAGCTTACTTATGCGTCAAACATTAACCTGAGTACTTAATAAACATGAATCCATTATGAGATAGCTCACAAAGTTATTCCTATTAAGCATGCAGAAACTTAAGCATGGATTGACTATGTCACTTGCTTATCAGCTAATGTACACAAAGAAGAGAAGTTCTGGCCAATGGGACTGCTTAAACCAAATTCTCTACTGCTGTCTTTTATATTTATGTCTATTTGAGCATGTAGTATGATGTATTATTTGTCTGTCTTAAGCCATTCTACAAGCATGGTATCAGTTACTATGGAGCAGTGAACCTTTGACCACATGTTTATAAAGTGCCTAGGGTTTTCTAACATTTTCCTGGTACAAATAGGGGTAGAGAGCAGGATCTGTGAGGACGTAGGGGAAAGATAAAGGGAAGACTACATTGCCCATCATTAGAAGGGTAACAAGCCAAATGACTCAGGGAAGTTTTTATAATGTAAGCCATAGAATGCAATAAGAGGACCCGTCTAAAACTAGGCTCTCCATTAGAAATACAACCCTTGGTATGCTAACCAGAAAAATTGATGAAAATGCAACACAATCCCATGCCTACATGTATATCTTTTCTTGTAGTCACATTCTAAATGTAACAATCAAAAGTTAAAAAAAGAATTTATTTATCCCAAATATTACCATTTCACTACAAGAAATAGTTTAGATTCTGTTTATTAAATTGTCAAAACCTACAATACACCTTATCTCTGACAGGCTACATTTCAAGTGCAGAAATAGCCTCATGTGGTTAGTGGCTACTCTACTGAATAGTGTATGTCTAGAGCCTTGCTACCCAGTGTGGTCTTTGGTCTAGCAGCCACACATTAAAGGTGAGTTTCTAGAAATAAAGAATCTTGGGACCCGCCCCAGTGCTACTGAATCAAGCTCTGTCTTTTAATGAGCTCCTGGGGTGATTTGTTTGCACATCAAAGTATGAGAAGGCAGCCTAGTGATCAAGTGCATTAATGGGGCATTTTCTAATGAATGGCAGATAATATCTGGCTAATCCTGAGATCACAGCCACAGGGTCTCTCATTAATTTCATTTGTTAACTTCCCCCTTCCCCTTTTCTTCTGTCCCTCGTTTCCTTCCTCCCTTTCTTGCTTCCTTCCCTGCATTGGTTCCCACATTACAAGACTTTATTTCATTCAGTAAGGCTGCTTCTCTTAAATGACAGTGCCAAGCAATTAAATTCTGCCAGCTCATCCTTTGTGAATGAAGGGAAGCAGATTTGGCTACAACCCTATCTTTCTGTCATTATCCAGTATTAAATGTCCTTCAATTAGTATGTGCAGCCAGTTCCCTGCAAGACCCCCTGATGGTTTATGTCACTTCTGCATTAACCTCATTGGTTACAAAACATCCCTATTATTAAGCTATTAAAAGCCAGGCTTTTTCACCTGCCAGCCCTATAGGTTTCCCTTTGCCTCCCCTGGACCATTTCCACAGATAGAATTTTAGTAGTTCTCTCTATAACCATCTTTTCTTACATCTTGCAGGGATTCATTTCCTTTTGCACCCCCACCCATGTTTCTTTTTCTTTTTCTTTTCTCTGACTTGTTCTTCCTCTTCCCCTACAGTGTTGTCTTTCTGCAATTTTTAAAATAGCATTCTCTCTCTCTGGGAGAAGGTAATTACTTGGTTGAGAACAGGTTGGTTATAGCTGTGTGCACACTCACCAAGCTGGAGCCTCATCAGCAAGACTGTCTCCAGCTTCTGCCGTAACAGGCAACATTTGGCAAGTCACCACTTTCCAACCCCATCCAATTGTTTCCGCCTATCTGAGGAAATTGCAAAATGGCAATTTGAAGGAAGCTATTGAAAACGGTTAGAGATTCATATTTTGAAAACCTGTTTTTGTCTATTGTCTACCTTATTTGTTTGTTCTTAAGAAATTCAGTGAGCCAGGCAGTGTGGTGCACACCTTTAATCCAGCACTTGGGAGGTAGACACATGCAGATCTCTGTGAGTTCGAGGCCAGCCTGAACTATAGAGCGAGTTTCAGGACAGCCAACCCTGTTATACAGAGAGACCCTGTCTCAAAAAAAAAAAAAAAACCCACAAAAAATGCAATGAGATGTGATCATAGCTATATGCGTAATACTACACCTGAGTTTAGAAGAGAAATTCTAAGATGAAGATAGAAATGCTCAGCTTATGGGAATTTGTGTTTGTCTTTCAGGTGACATTTTCCCAAGGAGGCAAAGGAAGCTTCCATTTTCCTCTCCCTCGATGGTATCTATCTATAGCAGAGGAACTGAATGATAACGGCTGGTGGGCCATACCTGGCAGCCTCTTGTTTCTACAGAGCCAGCAAAGAAAGAATGGGCTTTATATTTTTGAATCATTAGAGGGAAAGGAAAGTTTTTTCAGTGTCCTTAAATAGTTTGATCTGAACTATGCCGCTTATGTGTTGTCTGTGGTTGCAATGTTGCTACTACAATGGCAGATGTGAGAATTACAGAAGACTGCTTGGCCTACAACGCTCCTTAATAGCCAGAGTTCACTGACCTGACTCTAACTCTGGCTACATTGGGGGAACTTAAAAAATATAGATGCATGAATCATTATTATAATACTGCTTTCATTGTTGGGGA
The DNA here is from genome assembly GCF_903995425.1 of Onychomys torridus. Lineage (NCBI taxonomy): Eukaryota > Metazoa > Chordata > Mammalia > Rodentia > Cricetidae > Onychomys > Onychomys torridus. Next base: position 62,253,381 of record NC_050466.1, on the reverse strand, counting down.
CTGCAGGCTAGAACTTGGTCATTTTAAAAGCATTTTAGGAGATACTCATGTGGCCACAGTTGAGAAATATATATCCTAATATAAGGAGATGTAAGACTATTTGCTCTTCATGATCCGAGGTCCTTAAAATATTTGCTCCCACCAGGCAGTGGTGGAAGATGCCTTTAATCTCACCTCTTGGGAGGCAGAGCCAGGTGGATCTCTGTGAGTTCAAGGCCAGCCTGGGCTACAGATAGAGATCCAGGACAGACACCAAAACTACACAGAGAAACCCTGTCTGGAAAAAAAAAAACCAAAAAAATATTTTCTCCCTTCCATAACACATATATATGGTTTTTTGAGACACAGTTTCCTTGTGTAGCGCTGGCTATCCTGGAACTAGCTCTGTAGTCCAAGCTGGCCTCTAACTTACAGAGATCTGCCTGCTTCTGCCTCCCAGATGCTGGGATTAAAGGCATGTGGCTTTTTAATTTAATTTAATCTTATTGGTATTGATTTCCTTCCCCTTGCTCTTATGCAGGTATTTCAGATTTTTCTCTCCAGCCTGCTTCTCATTCATTTCTTTCCCTTATCTGTGTGCATTTAGTGCTCGTGTGTTATCAAACAACATTTAAGAAAAGGAATCCTGAATGATAGTTGTTCCTAATTCTAATGGCACCTCCTTGGGGTTTTGCTGAGCAATTCCTGGTTCTTCTGAGTGAATCGGGGTAGGGAGCTGTGGAGAAAGGTGAATGCATGGCTGAGAAAGATCTTTTTAACCAACTGACAACATTCTAACTACCTGTCTTTCATGACAAAGCCCAAGAACTAATTTCTTATGAACTCTTTTCTGCCTGTCCCATTCTCTGACCTGGTGGAATGCTCTCATCCAGTCTCTGTATCCCTATTGCAATCCACACAGGCATTGCTCCAACATGTGGGATGCTGAACAGCACTTACTGGTTTATATGTCTCTCTACCTCCACTAGAGTAGTTGTACAAGGCCAGGGCTGACTTACTAATCTCTATGGCCTTTGTTTCCAGTACCATGCTTATTTTTTTCCCTAAACTTTTTATTGATTCTCTGTGGATTTCACATCATGCATCTTGATCCCACTTATCTATAGTGATATTTTATTTGTATTGAAATGTGATTTTATTTGTATGTCAATAAAGTTGCCTTGGGGTCAGAGCAAGCCAGAGCAGAAGCCTAGCAGTAGTGGGGCACGTCTTTAATCCCAGCACTTGGGAGGCAGAGCTAGGCAGATCTCTGTGAGTTCAAGGACACCGCCAGCATGGCAGACACACGCCTTTAATCTCAATACCAACCATAGAAGACCTGGAGGTCTGTACAAACAGGCAGTGACAAGGAGGTCATGTGGCTGGGTTTACAACCAATGAGAAAACAGAACAGAAAGTCTTTAAATAGACAGGACGTACAGAAGTAGGTGTCTTGCGGAGAGGAAGAACAGCAGAAGCAGTGAAGGGTAAGGTTTTCTGCTCTTGCTCTGACCTCGTGGTTTTTAACTCTGCAATCGGTTCTGTGTTTCTTATTTAACAAGCTGGTTATATCTACACTTATCTCCCCATAGTGTGGCCTGTTGAGTCATACAGTTTACCCTTTAGTCCATTCATCTTTACTTCTAAGTGTTCATTGCTATGAGTCATTGGTCTGGTTCAAGGCCTCTGGCTTCTGCTATAATATTGATAATGGGCCCTCGCTAGGACTCCTCTTGGATATCCTGTTGTCGTCCTGTGTCTTGGAGATCCTGCAGTTCTGGATTGGTAGGTTTGTCCCCTTCACATGCTCCAGCAGTTCATAGATGCAGTGCATGTTAGGGTGGGCCAACTCATAGCCCTAGTTCTGGGCCTGGGTGCCAGCTGGGTTAGTCAGCCTGCCAGCTTTCCCTCATCATCATTACCCGGGTGAGCTCTCCAGCACTGCCTTGGTTGGCTCACTCAATGCAGCCTTCATCAAGGAACAGGAACAGTTCTTCTGCTCTCAGGTCCCAGATACAGGTCACCTACATTCACACCACAAGGGTCAGTTCTACTGTTTTGCCCAGGTGAGGTGCAAGGCCCTCTCTCCTGACTCCTGTATGGAGTATAAGGTGGGAGAGGGTCAGTACTCCTGCTCTTGTGCCCTCATGTTTGGCTTACATGCACCCCCAACAACAGGGTCAGCTTTAGTGTACAGTCCAGGTGGGGTGCAGGACCTACCAGCACCGTGCTTATTATCCAGCAGGTGGTCAGCATGTCAGTATATCTTTTCTTTCCTCCTCCTTCTCCCCACTCTCCTCTCTCTCTCTCTCTCTCTCTCTCTCTCTCTCTCTCTCTCTCTCTCTCTCTCTGTCTGTGTGTGTGTGTGTGTGTGTGTGTGTGTGTGTGTGTGTGTGTGTGTGTGTTGATACAGGGTCTCACTCTCTAGTCTAGATTGGCTTGGAACTCAATGTGTGACCGAGGCTGGTCTAAAACTTTAGATCACCCTGCCTCAGATACCTGAGCTCTGGGATTATAGATGAGAACCACCATACTGGATTCAATACATATTTTCTAATGCAGTAAGAAAGAGGTGAAGGTCTAATTTTTCAGGATGACAGGGCGTTTAGTATAATGCCTTTCAGGTCAGAGACATTGTTTTCTAGACAGCATCTTTTGTGTGTATGTGTATGGTGTGTGTGTGTGTGTGTGTGTGTGTGTGTGTGTGTGTGTGTGTGTGTTTCATGTTTGTGAGTACAAGGAGATCAGAAGATAACCAGATAACCTTGGGTGTTGTCCTTCATCTTCTACCTTGTTTGAGGCAGGGGCCCTTTTGTTAGCTGTTGTGTACTCTAGGCTAGCTGGCCCATGAGCTCCTAAAATTTTTCCTTTCTTCAACTCCCATCTTCCTTTAGGAAGAGTGGGATTTTAGATATGTGTTATTGCATTAGGCTTTATGTGGTTATGGGGATTCGAAGTCAGGTTCTCATGCTTGCATAATAAGGACTTTACCCACTGAGATATCTCATCAGTAAGAGATAGAATCTTGAGTAAATCACTGAAATAGCAAACTCCTGGCTTTGATAGAAAGTTTTGGTGGAGAACATCAAAACAGCAACAAGAATCATATGAATTTTATTAGATAATGTCTTCGTTGAGCCACCATGACAAAATATCTTAAACTTGGCTTCTAAACAATAGTCATTTATTTCTCATAGTAATGGAGGCTGGGAGATCTGAGATCAAGTTGGCAACATATTTGGTATTTAGTGAAGGCTTATTTCTTGATTCATACATGGCAACTTTTCACTGTCTTTATATAATAAAAATGGTGAGAGAATTCTCTGGGATCTTCTTTTTTGGAGGCATGTTTCTATAAAGGCTTTGTATTCATGACCTAATCACTTTGCCAAGCCCAGTTTCTTAATGCTATCCTATTGGAAATTTGAGTTGAACATGTGGGTTCTGGAGGAACATGAACAGGCAGTTCAAATTCAATGGCACTAAGGATGAGATTGAAGATAGACAAGGTTACTTTAGAATGGCTCATCAATACACCAGAGTGGGCTGACTTCAAACTCTGCTTTGCCCAGATTCTTGTCAATTTTCTTTGCCAAAATCTTTGGCAAGATAGCAACTTGACCAACCTTTAGAAAGAATTGGTTCTTTGGAATCCAGTTTATGGGGCCAATTTGGAATCTCTTTGATTTTCAGTTTACTTTTGTTACTTTATTATCCCTCCTTTCCACAAGTCTATATTCTGCCTGAGAAGAAAGGTAACATCTAGTTAATGCTCTGCTGTATATCCATATGTAGCTTGGTGCCTAACATGTAGATGAAGTATGATAAATAACTGCTGATTGAATAAGGGACAGAGGTAGTACATGAATCTGCAGGGCCCATATCTCTAGTGTCTTTCATCTGCTGTTAAGAACTATGGTGTTCAACTCCCTAATATCCAGGTATATAGTGCTCCAAGGATCTCTGACTTGAGTCCATCGGTCTTTAATTGGTCCATGGATAGAATTCAAGAAATCTTTGACTGCATGAGAAAAAAGATATTCCTTTGCTTATAACTAAACCAAAATGTAGCTTTTGCTTCAGCAATAAACATAGGCAACAAATCACAATAACAGTATAAAGACCTATGACTGTCACTAGTAGAATCTTTTATGATCATCAACAATTCATAATTAGGATTGTAATTATGCTTGCTACTTTATTTTCTCATTCAATACATTAATAAAAACACATGAACTGCTATACCACAAATTTGTTGAATGGCTAAATTAAATGTTAATTAACCTGAACAAATGCATTGAAATACTAATAATTTCATTTCTAAATAACTATATTCCTTTATAATCCTATATGGTTCACTTGAAACATTTAAAAACATTCTTAGAAGAGGCCTTCTGGCTTTACTACACTGCCAAAGAAATGCTAGGTACAAACAAGATTTTAAGATCCTTTATCAGGCACCGTTTGTATAGGTGGCCTTAGTTTGTAAAGATATGAGGATATACATATATTGAGGCATATTATACTTCAGTTAAATTTGCTTTTTAATTGGTCTGACCCAATCATGGTAATCCTGTATCAGAAAGTAATCTAAGGAAGAATATTTGTCTTAAGACTGACCAATGAGACATTAAGAAAAATTTCTAAGAAAATTGGCCAGGAAGATATGGAAAGAGAAACCCTTTATTGGCTTGGGCTTTATCATGTTTGCATGTCCCATCTGGACCTGTTATGGCCATCCCATAGAGGAGGATGGAGCCAGCTGGAGCTGGAGGTACAGCATGATGTTCCTGGCATCTGCCTTACTCTTTGATTTAGAATGAGACCTCTGAAAATTTTGACTTACTTGAAAGTATTACATTTACTTGAAACTCCAGGACCTGACCACCCTGTGATTATACAGTAAAACATTCACATCTCATGATCTGCCTTATTAAATAGTTGGACAGCCAGCAGCTGGGATGTACATGTATGGTTTTTTTTTTAAATCTAGTCTTTGTACTCTAGTAAGGGAAATGAAAGCAAATTTCAATGTTTCTTTCAGGTACCTGGATGTAGAAAATTCTCTAGTATCCTGGATTTTTGTTAACTTTATTGAGCTGTACAAGATAACCTTTGGCTTTGTTGATTTTATTCTATTAATTTCTCTTCTCAGATTTCTGTTTGCATCTTTTTTCCATCTACTTTCTCTAGATTTGATTTGTTATACTTTTTCTATCTTTTTGAAATAGAAACACATACTGTTGATATTCAGCCTTTATGAAAATGTATGTATATTGATTTTTTCCTCTGTGTACCACTCTAGCTGTACCATTAATGTTTTTAGCTCTCTCTCTGTCTCTCTCTGTCTGTCTCTGTCTGTCTCTCTGTCTCTCTGTCTCTCTGTCTTTCTCTCTCTCTCTCTCTCTCTCTCTCTCTCTCTCTCTCTCTCTCTCTCTCTGTATGTTGCATGTGTGTGCATGCCTGTTGAAATGCGAGGGACAACCTTTGGTGTTCCTTCTCCATTACTTTTCACTTCCCCTGTTTGATTTTTGTTTATTTTTGTGAGACAAGGTCTCTCTCACTGGCTTAGAAGTTTTCAAATAGGCTAGACTAGCTGGCTAGTGAACCCCGGGGCTCTGCCTAGCTCTACCTCTCCAGGGCTAGGATTACACTGCCACCACACCTGTCATTTTCATGTGGGTTCTGGGTATCAGGCTTAGGGATTTATGTTTTTAAGAAGGCAAGCACTGAACTGATTGAACTATCTCCCCAGCTCCACATACCTGTGAGTTTTCATATGTAATGTCTTTCTCTGTCATTTGGTATACATTTTCTAATTGGCATTGTGATTTCTTCTTTGACTTGTGGGTTATTTAGAAGTACACTGCTTAATTTACAACAGGTTGTTAATTTTCTAATAGTCATTTAATGGTTGAGCTTAGTCTCCAATGTCTATTCAGATTTATGTATCACCTCTTGTACTGGTACTCCTTGCTGAGTGCTCCACTAACTACAACACTGAGGCCCTCCTCGTTGAATTGAAGGTAAATTGCATGCATTTATATGAACAGCACCATTTTTTTCTTAGTTTTTGGGAGGCAAGTAGAGGCAGTTGACTAATGCCTTAGTACTCAAAATTAGAAATGGAGCAATATCATGAGAAAGTGCTTCATTTTTATAGGGAGTGGTCCAAATAATGTCTCTTTGGTAAACGCACACATAGAAAGGATGGGAAAGATGAAGGGAGGAAGGAAGGAAGGAGGGAGAGGAAGAGAGAGTAAGTTTCTTTTCTCTCAGAGCTAGTGTCATGAATGGCCATGGAGAGGGTGGGCTCAGGGAAGCTGAGCTCTAGGCCCATATATCAGTGATTTCATATAAAAGACTAACCATACCTGATGAAAGCCATAGAATTATTCTAAGTCTCTGTAGGTGACCATTACACTGAAACCCAAAGATAAACTGGAATCAGGTGGGGTTCTAGTTGTGATATTTTTGTGGACCTGTTAATCATGTGGGCAAGGGTATGGGTATGCATGTTTAGGCTTTTAAATTATGTGATCAAGAGATAACACTTCTCAGTCTTTGTAAGTCTGTATGGAAGTATCTCCACAGTAATGGCTACTCAGTCATTCTCCTGACACAGAATGATACTTAGAATTACCCCTAATCCTATCTTTCATAATCAGAACAATTTAGGATAAAGGATATACCAATTGTTGGGCAGTGTTAAAAATAATAAGTATTAAGTTGAGTTGTTGCCTGAGGTGGTCCTGTGGAGATTCCCCAAACAACCCAAGGTGATGCTAGAACAGAGGGATGCTCTCCACAAACTGACAACAGGCCCCATTGCCGAGGGCAGCATCCACACAGCTCTTTGAATGTGGAAAGGTCTAGCAGGTGCCTATATGTAGCCTTTACCCCTATGCTCTAGTTACTTTGGTGTGGAAAGGTACTCTGTAGGCCACTGAAATAGGAACGTGGACACCAACCCAGCCACAAAACCCTCGACCTACAATTTGTCCTACCTATAAGATGTGCTGGGGTAATGGTGGCACAGAACTTGTGGGAGTGGCCAACCAATGTCTGGTTCAACTTGAGGCCCATGCCACAAATGGGAGTCCATGCCCAATACTGCCTGGGTGGCAAGGAACCAGAGACTGGATAGCCCAGAGACCTAGGATACAGCCAAACACAACTGACCAAAAAAATCAATGAAGTGATTCCTAATGATATTCTGCTATATTCATAGATTGAGTGCTTCATCCAGTCGTCATCAGAGAGGCTTCCTCCAGTTCCAGTAGCAGATGGGAGCAGATGCAGCCAGACATTATGTAAAAAGAAAGTCTAAACTGGAGATCTCCACTGTGTCCCTCCCCTTGGAGATGAGGGCACTTCACAGAAGATGGGGCAGAAAGACTGTAGTAGTCAGAGGGGATGGAGAACACAGCCAACTGAATCAACACATGGGCTCACAGAAACTGAAATGGCAATTACTTTGCCTGTATGGGTCTGACTTAGGTCCTCTCTCTATATGTTATGGTTGTCTAGCTTGGTGTTCTTATGGGACTCCTAACAGTGGAAGTGTTAGGAGTGTCTCTGACTCTTTCACTTGCTGTTGGGGACACTTTTCCTCTTACTGGGTCGCCTCATCCAGCCTTGATATGAGGGGATGTGCCTAGTCTTGTGGTAGCTTGCTATGCCGTGTTTGGTTGCTATTCATGGGAGGCCTGCTCTTTTCTGAAGGGAAATGGAGGTGGAGTAGATCTGGGGGCAAGAGGATGTGGGAGGGGGCTTGGAGGAGTGGAAGGAGGGGCAACTTGGGACAGGATATATTGTATGGGAGAAAAATCTATTTAATTTTTTTTAAAAAAGAATAAGTATAAAATAAATGTAACCAAGCTGAAGTAGATGCAGAAGAGCTTCTACCTGTGGCAATATTAAGGAGACAGGGGCAAAACCAATTAGGGACTCAGAGCTTATTTACTGGGGGCCACCAGTGGCAATGTGGAATGCAGAGTCTTGGTTGCTGAATGAATGCAAAGATTTCAAGTCAGAGCTGAGATCTCTGTGTCCTTGGGTATAGGGGCTGGGATATGTATAGTAGAGAAATGTCTCTGGGTAATCAAAAACTTGCTTTCCATGGCTAACACATGCATCTGCTTCTCCATACAGGCTCAAGGATCCATCACTCCAGAGTGCCCCAATATTCCATTCTGAGGAGAACTTGGAATAGAGGGAGATATTAATGACATGAATTGCATCCTCTTGCCACAGTTGGATCCTGGCCTTCAAATGGTTCTTGTCATCGTCCTCATCCACCATCTTTTCTAAATTCCCTTCACTATTAGGCACCACCTTCACTAGTGTCAGTGGCTTACACAGTGATGTAATCTAAAGCTTAATTCAGAGGAGTCTAAGACCTAGTCACTGCTCCAGTCTCAGACTGAGTTTGACTTGTGTGTCCAGCAGTCAAAATCAGGCAAAGAAGTAGTAGGAAGTAATCACTTGATTTCTACTGTTTCTTTCTGCTCGACTGTGAAAATGGAGTTATACCTTTTCTTACTGTTCAATAATCAATAAATCCTATAATTTGGCAACTCTTTTATTTAATATTGAGGAACCAAGAAATAAAGAGTATCCAGGGAGAAGATGTAGTTTTCTGGGTCTTCTAAAAGGAGTCTTAAATGGCAAGCACGCACCTGTTTGGGGCATCCTAATCTTATAGAACCTGAAGTTGAAGACTGAAAAATACAAATTCTTCTAGATCACCATGTGTAATAATGGAAATAACTCATCTCTACTTCTTGGTTCACAGACTCATATTCTTTCTGTGAGGGGATATAGTGCTGTGTAGAAGTTGATTGATGCTTTGTATTGAATTCTAGAAGCTGACACTTATACTTGCAGAGTCTTGACTCTTAACTGACATTTCATATGTGCCTTCAGCAGGTAATTTTATTGTTCTATGGTTTCAGTGTATCATGAATGGTACAGGGTATAATAAATCCCTTTGGACCTCTTAATCCTGAACCCACTTGCCTACCTTGTCTGCTGTGAAATGGAGCATCCTGATTAGATGCTGTTCTAGGCAGTCCCCCCCCCTCGTCCCTTTGCATCAGATGTTTTATAAGCTCCTGCACAGTGGACCTGGCTGAGGCTCTGCAGGTAGACAAGGTAAACCTAAACTGGAATAAGCATCTGTTTCTGAATGAATTGAAGATTTTCTAGAACGGAAGGGGAGTCAGTCAAGTTAATTGCTATAAAGGGGGAAATCAATCTCCTTAAGGGAAAGTACTAGATTGGAAATTCTGCATTTGATCTGTTGTTGACAGGTGTAGGTAAAATATTCTTTGATGGGCTCATTCATTACCTTCATCTCTTACTATCATGGCTGTACGATTGTTTTCATTGTGCCAGTTCTGTGGTATCTAACAACAAGGTTTAGCTGGTACCGATAGGATAGTTTTTTTTTTTTTTTCTTCCTATTGGCTTGTCAGTATTTCCTCCTTAGTAGATGTTTCCTGGTGTGTATTCACATGAGAATCACAGATATTCAAATATTTTACCACTTGCATACATCTGTCTACATGCCAGAACAAGTTACCATGAATATCCAGACATAAAGACCCCAAGAAATACAACCTAATTTATATCTCCAGAAATTGTAGACTAGGTATTATTTGGAGAATAATAGTCACTGCTACAGAGGCCACTATAGCCTCCATTTGCTATACTTTAATAAATATCAGCAAGGTCTCAAAGAATGCTCTTTCCCAAATGTTCAATAGGGTTCCACTGAGAGTAAATATTTATTTACAGCTTTCTTTTTTCCTACAATGCAAGCAACATTTCCTTAGGGATGGGTTAGTGATAGTGCAGCTGTTACATCTTACTCAGAACATGATTGATTTCCTTATGCTTGCTGCTAGGAAGAACATGTTATTCCCAGCCTTTTTAGTTCTGTAAGGGAGGCATTTTTTAAAATAGCTATCCAGCATTTAGGTAATAGGTTTGCTGTGGGCCCACTTACCTGGACAGCTGGTCATGCATATGAGTCCTGCTGAGATACTATGCTCCATCCCTTCTACATACTTACATTGCTATTTATATTTTTGGCCCTCAATTGATTTTCTCTCCACCTACAATATACACTTCTTGAATGCTGAAACTATGTTTCCTTTTATATTATAGGCCCTCCAATCCTAAGATAATATCCTACTCACATAAAATGCTTTGTAATATTTGTCATTGGTGATGAAGTGATTCTAGAGAGCAAACAAAGGGAGTTTTATGACAAAGATAACCACCCATGCAAATAATGCAAGGCAAACAGTTCCCAAAGGATAAACAGGACCTAGAAAGTCTTTTTCCCGGGGCATTTGCTGATCCGATATGTGTGCTCTGACCTCTTGCAAATGGCCCTCTGTGCGTGAGCCCAGCAAATTGGAAGGGTCTGGTTGAAATTTTATGTGGCTGATATTCAGAGGCTCATAGTTCCTTGGGAAGCCTTTATTGAATCTGAATCTCAGGAAGCAGGGCATGCTTAGCCAATGCTATGTCAATTAAAAGAGTATAATCATTTTATTTTATGTGCAAGACTGCTAGTAGCTCAAAGCAACATTTTCAAGTCAAAAAACGTTAGCCCTAAGAGCCCTTGTTTTCCGTTTCTATCCCCTTCTCCGTTTTTACTTTCAGCCTCAGCCCAGAAGCAAAAACCAGGAAACTGTTTTGATTTTTTTGCTTTATGACTCGAACCTATATATAACTAGCTACTGTGGCATGGTTTCTCCCTACACACTCATCACTCCTTGCTTCATGGTGAAATTATTCCAAAATAGTTTGTAATGTGTGTTACATATTAAATGTATACATTTTAATTGTCAAGACGGTAATTTAATGGAAACTGATAGATTTGTTGTAGACTATTTTTAATGCTGACTTTTTAAAAGAAATTTTATGTGTACTTTTTTTCATTTATCTCCTTTTAGAAATGTTCCTTCTTTGTAATGTAAGCATTCTTTTTCATGGTTTAGGTTTGAGAGATTTTTGCAACAGGTTTAATGTAAACTAAGAGAAAATCATTTATTACGAATTCAGAATAAGTAATTGGGAATTTAGCTTAGTGGTAGAGTATTTGCCTAGAAAGGGCAAGGCCATAGATTCAACCCAAAGCTCTGAAAATAAAAGAGGTCAGAAATAAAGCATCTTTATTTCAAATCCATAATGCCAGTAATAAATCCAAGGTTCCAGGGCCTGTGATACCAGGCACATAATTTGAATATGGAAATTTCTTATTTTAACTTATCATTTGTTTGGAATCATAAAATAGAAACACTAAATACCCTCCCTCTCTTTCTCTCTCTCTCTCTCACATACACATACACACACAAAAATTCAGGTCTCTGAATTATTTTAAGCAATTTCCTAAAGCATTTGAAATTTTTATTTTTAGAATCTTTCCCCGCCCCCCATGTGTCCTCTCTCTGTGGCAAATAGACAGACATTCACCTGTTCCTGGCTATAAATTGCCTCCCCGACTAAGACCATATAGGAGGGGAATGAGGTATTAGATAAGTGTCTCTAAAAGAAATTGTCTTGCACGACAGTTAGGGTGTTTAGCCATCTGATCACCAGACTAGGTCACATCAGGCTTCCTCTCGACCATTGCCAGCCGTCTATAGAGGATGTATCATTGTGGATTTTTGGGGACCTCTCCAGCACTCTGCCTATTCCTGTTCTCATGTGGTCTTCATTTATCATGGTCTGTTATTCCTCATTCTCCCTTTCTGTTCTTGATCCAGCTGGGATCTCCTGCTCCCCTAAGCTTTCTTTCCCTCAAATCTTGCCCTTCATTACTCCCATTGTCGTCCAGGTTGTTCATGTAGATCTCATCCATTTCTCTGTCATTGGGTGATCCTTGGGTCTTTCCTAAGGTCCCATTTTCTAGGTAGCCTCCCTGGAGTTGTGTAGCAGTCTAGTCATCTTTGTTTTAATCTAGTATCCTCCTATGTCCAATAACTGATGGAAGTGGATGCAGAGATCCTCAGCCAGGCCCCAGGTGGAGCTCCAGGTGTCCAACTGTCGAGAAAGAGGAGGGTCTGCAAGAGCGTGAATTGTTGAATCCAAGATTGCAAAAAGCACAGGGACAAATAGCCAAACGAATGGAAGCCCATGAATTATGAACCAAAGGCTGTGGAGCCCCCAGCTGGATCAGGCCCTCTGGATAAGTGAGACAATTGAATGCTTGGGAGGCACCCATTCTGTGGGACCAGGATCTGTCCTTAGTGCATGAGCTGGCTGTTTGAAACCTTGGGCTTACACAGGGACACTTTGCTCAGTCTGGAAGGAGGTGACAGGACCTGCCTGTACTGAATCCACCAGGTTTAAATGAATCCCCAGGGGTGCCTTGATCCTGGAGGACATGGGAATGGAGGGTAGGGGCTGGGGGAAAGGTGGGGGTGGGGGCGGGAGGGGGGAGGACAGGGGACCCCATGGCTGATGTATAAAATTTAAAACATAATAATAAAGAAAAATAAATAAAAATAAATTAAAGAAAGAAAGAAAAAACAAAACAAAACAAAAGAAATTGTCTTTACCTGTTTATAGCACCATTGTAACATTTCAACTCCCCAAATCAAAGTTCAAAAATATCATCCTCATTTGGGTGGTTCCAGTGCAAATCAGGATATAACCTGTCAGATACTTTTCAAGTAATTTGAAGAATTCTTCCCTGGGAATTTCAATTGTAAATGTCTTTGCTACATTCCTTTGAATGTTGAGGCAAGGAAGATTTACATTTATGAACAGCTGACATTTTTGTAGGATGCAAAGCACAATAGGAATTTGATGACATTATTTTTGGTAATTCATTATCAGGAACAGGGCCATTTAGCAGGCAAGGCTAGAGAAAAGGAGGGAAATCATTGAAGACTACCACTAGAGAGTTTATTGGATCCCACCAATGGCCATCTATGACTTTGAAAAACACTACCAAAACAAGCCAATCAGAATATTCCTAAGTAATATACTTTTGCAATCAGAGAGGGTCAAGGAGAATGGCACTGTCCAGTGGAAGTCTAAGAAAAGTCACATGTGCCATTTACAAGTTTCCAGTAGCCAGAATTAAAGAACTGAAAAGGAAACAAGTGAATCTAATTTAATAGCATTGTATTTTATGCTTTATGATATTCTTTAACATTTTTATGATATTATTTATTTATTTAGTGTGTGTGTGCCACAGTGTGTGGAGGTCAGAGGACAACTCGCAGGACTTGATTTCTCTTTCCACCATGTGAGTCCTGGGGATCCATCGCAAGTTGTCAGGTTGGCAGCAAGTACTTTTGTCCATTGAACCATCTCGCTAGTCCACTATGTATTCATGATATCCTTATTTCAACATGTAATCTAAAATATAAATGATCAATTTTATATTCTTTCAGTACCTAGCCTTAAAAATGTGGTGTGCATTGTGCATTTGTACCATATGTCAATTAAGAATAGCTATATTTTAAACATGCAATAGCCATATGTGACAAATAACTGGAATACTGAATAGATCCGGTGTGGAGAATATCTTATCCAATATCTATCCCTGAAAAATAAGGAGAAACAAGATCACTAGATCTATTAATTACCACACAAGGTACTTTCCAGTCCTCCAAGGCTATATTTTGTTTTTTGCTCAAAATAGTTTTGCCTGCCTACTCAATATTCCAATTTTATATTTCTTCTGAAATTTTCCTTAATAACAACAACAAAAAAATCTTAAAACATCAAAAAGGTCCAAGACAAATTCTAATGTGAGGCAACAGAAGTGATTCAGTACGAGGTCCTCACCTGTTAGAAAGGGAAGCAAATGAACATTAAACTGCCATTTTTAGAGACTAGCTTCTTTGAATAAGCCAAGATTCTCTAAGCCTGGGCAAATTGCAGCTAGAGTCATTTCAGGGTCAGGCAGATGAGACAGTAGAACCACAGTTGGTTGCTAGGAAAGTGATGAAGAGAGGAAGATGGAGGATTGGCATATCCGGATGTTCTCACTGGCAAAGGCATATGATGCAAGCTGAAAGCAGGTCCATGCAGCTTCCTTGATGTCAGATGCTGGTGGAAAGTGTTTTCTATGTATTGACTCATAGAGTAGATTCCTTTTAATGGTTTTCTAAGATGCATAGTCAAATGCTCTTTGTTTTTCAGGTGAGGAAACGGAAGCATGGAAAAATTATGAATTTAGCTGAAATACATAACTAGAAAATGGCCAGGCCCAAATTAGACTTAGGTCATGTGAATTGCTACAGCATTGGATTTCTCACAGATTAAAGATCTCAGTAGAACGCCTGTTTCCTGTGCTTTCATCCTTTCTTTCCCTGTGGCTAGAAATAACCTTAATGTCATCTTGAAAGTGCAGCTCAGCATGTGGGACAAGAGGTGACTATAGCTTAGATTTTCCTTTTTAGCCAGCCAGAGTAATGCTTCTCCTATACTTCCAGCTCTCATAACCTCCTCACCCATACAGAGAGGCAGCCTGAGACTTCCAGTGAATACTGCAAAAATTTCCTTATGTTTCTGTTTCCTTTGGAAGTTATACTCTAACATTTTATTTCATAATGGACCCATGTATTTCTGATAATATAAATAAAGGACTCAATGGTTACTTTCCTAATTTGATGTGTATGAATAATCTGAAGATCTTATTAAAATGCAAGTTCCAGTTCTCTAGATCTGGGGGAGAGCCTGAGATGCTGAATCTTGAAAAAAACAAAAACAAAAACAAAAACCCTAGACCAGCTCAACCTTCCTAGTGCTGCAACCCTTTAATATGGCTCCTCATGTTGTGCTGACCTCCCAACCATACATAAAATTATTTTTGTTGCTACTTCATAACTGTAATTTTGATATTGTTATGAATCATAATGTAAATATCTGATATGCAGGATATTTGATATGCCACTCCTGGAGGATTTGTGACACACAGGTTGAGAACCACTGCCCTAGGTGAAAGCAAAGCTACTGGTCTATGCCAACTTTGAAAGGCAAGGGTTGAAATTATGGGCTAGTCTGTGTACTTTCCTTCCATCTTCCCACCTTCATCCTCCAGCAAACTTAATATCTGGAGTGATGTGCCATGCTGGATCTGTGACTTCATACTCCTTAGCAGCCAGCTTTGCTCATCTCCTAGAAAAATTACTTTCCAGAGATAGCTATTTTCACCTCCAAAATGTTTGGTGTTAAACTTCTCTAGACTTACTTATTTCATTTTTTCTCCTTTTGCTGAACAGCTCTTCAGACTTTCTATCTACACTGAGTATAATTGAAAAAACAAAACAGTGGAGGAAATATATTCATTTACCATTATAGGAAATTTACCAAGGATGTCTTTCACTACATTAGTCTCTTTTCTATATGAGGAACCAGGGCAGATTTTGTCAAGTTTTATTTCCAGAAATTGCTTCTTCTGAACAATTTCTTCTTTTTGTCTTACCATAACTGGGATTTTTTAGTTCATTGCATTCTCTCTTTCATTCAGCATTCATCCCATGTATACCGACTAAACACCTGCGAGGTTCCCAGCCTAGCTAGATCCTGGGTAACAGCAAGAAACAAAATGTCCTCATGTCCTTGCTCTCCTGCATCTCTGCATTGATTATTAGAAAATACAGGTCCACAATTGAGGCTCCACCCCTTTTGACAGCATTTCTGTCATGAAATACATTTCTGCTATGAATTTGGCTACCCAAAATTCACTAATTTTAGTCATGTCTTTACCTGATTCTCTGTGGGTTTTTTGTTTGTTTCTTTCTAGATAACATGTGCTCTTATTTTTTCTGTTAACTGTCTCAAATTCTTTATGGTACAAAGCAGGATACAGATACTTAATAGCAAAATTACAAAAAACAAACAAAAAACTAGTTTGGAGAATCTTAACTGGCTTTTATATGAAATTCTAGAACTGAGGAATTGTCTGAAGCCAAAGCGCTTTAGAATGCATTGCCCCACCACATGCATAGGCTATATTTATACCCAGAGGAAAGGAAGTGGCATGGAGAAAATGGAAGTGAAGTACAAAGACAGATGAATTGGTTATAGCTAGGCACTTGAACATAGTTTGAACAGTTGGCTGCCTCTGATTGACTGGAGCTTAGCTGTTGTAACTGGCTGAGACTCAGATATTTGTTACAAAGATACATTCCTAAACTAGATCTTCAGTTTGTTTATATGCTAAATTAGGTTGTAGTTCCTTATATAAGGATGTCCACAGAGGCTTCCTCACAATAAATTTGGTTTGAGTTAACACAAACCAGAACAAAGCCAATGAAGTCAGACTATAAGGGATTAAACCTTATCCTAACACACAAACACTGCAAGATTCTTAAAAGAAGTAGCCCTATAATGCAATGCCTTTTTCTGACACTGGAAATGGCTGTTTGGTCAGTTTTGACATGGAACTTCAGGATGTACAGTACATTTGTTCTAGATAACTTATGAGGCAGCTTCTGGCAAACCCGACTATATAAAATTCTAGTATTCAAATCTTGTATACACAACAAGGACTCCTCTTTTTCTCTTGACCTTGGTATTTATTGGAGAAGAGGAATTCCTTAGGCCCAGATGATAGCTCTGGGGGTCCTACAAGTCAGTGGGGCATGGTGGACAGAGAGAGGAGTTTCTGCCAGAAAAGCAGCCTCCAGTGCAAATCTCCCACCTGGTCCATGTTTTGTGATACTCATTCAGATAGAAACTCCTGCTTTTCTTTCTTTTTTTTTCCACCCTCTAGCTTGTCTTGATCCAATTCATGGTTTTCTTCAGATGAATAAAATACTCCTGTATTTATAGTTCATGTTGTAAACCAGCCAGCCATGATTTTTTTTTATATCATAAACAGCTGCTCTCAAACAGCAGAGAGTAAAAAAAGGCCAATTTGTATTTTTACAGCCAGACATGAAACAAGCTTTCAATAATTTGGAAAGCATGAGCCACCACTTGTGATTCTTAGGATGCTAATTTTTAAATGATCCCCTAAAGACTGCTGGCACTACAATTAATACAGCCCTGAAAGGTAGGCCCACTGTAGCCACTTACTTCAAAACAGGAAATTTCAAAGAATTAATTGATTTTAACTTCCATATGAAATATTGGCACTTGTGATGACACTACTCTGTGAAGAGATAGAGGCAGCATTTATGACCTTTTAACTACGTTCTGTTCGCTGAAAAATGACAACTATACTAAAGAAATACTCTCTCCCTTGCTGCCAGCTTCTCCCAATGAGAGCTTTTAGCAAAGGGCAGGCCAAGTCCTGCCAATAAATAACAAAAAGTTACTGTCCTCGCCATCATTTTCTAGTCTTGCCCTCCTGGCCACAGAAAGTAGAAACTAATGTGCTTCGCTCAGCACCAAGGACAGGTTATCACTCAAAACACGTGACAGGGGAGAAATTAGTCTATGAGAAGTACACAGAAGGAAAATGGTGTCGCCTCAGACACAGTCCTTGGTTGTTTT
Organism: Onychomys torridus; assembly: GCF_903995425.1. NCBI lineage: Eukaryota > Metazoa > Chordata > Mammalia > Rodentia > Cricetidae > Onychomys > Onychomys torridus. The sequence goes on along the minus strand of NC_050466.1, from coordinate 62,235,924 downwards.
GTTGTTCTCATCATTGTTTTTCCAATTTCCTATTAGTAATGGCTGTCAGCTCCCATTTTTCTCCAATGGCACAGAAGTCAGAATTATTTTCACATTCTGAGGGTGCTGAAAGATACATGCAAGCCTTTGAGTTGAAAGTCACTTAGAAGGAATTGTTTTGCATTCCTTCCGTGGGACTGAATACTCCTGCCTATCTAAAGGACCAGCATACTTTAGACTCCCATGCATGTCAACCCACAGCCCTGAGGTATAGCTGTGAATGTGGCTCAACACAAAATTATGAATTGACTTAAAAACATTACAAAGTTTGCCTTTTTGGTGATTTTCTTTTGTAACTGTATTGGGTGGTTCTCAAGCATGACCTCTATAGATGACAATGACAAAAGTTTGGACATGTCTGCAAGAATGTGTGTTCAGCTTCTTGAATTGAGAAAGGAAAAGAGCTAGAGCCAGAAAGAGCTTAACTGGAATAAAAAGCATTTTCCTGGACTCTGCTTTCCTGAGTTAATCAGGCTCAGAGTAGGAAGCTTAAGGAGCTTGTTGAGATGGGAGGCAAGGGGCAGTGTTCTTTGCTCATCTAAGTCTTTCTAGCCAGGCTGCATCCAGAGGAGTGCTTTCTGGTTTCTGGTCCAGGACTATTGAAATCTGAATCAAAACAACTGGTTGCCATTCCTATAAGGAACTTTAATGATCCAAAAGTAAATAGCAGGATGTATGAAGAGACCCAGATTTCTCTGCATAGTGGTTTTGAAATTACAATTACAGTTCACAAAGTTGTTCTTACAAATTTTAGCTGTTAGATTTGTTTTAAGCAAAAGGAACAGGAAGAGTTTGCCTGCCTATTTCAAAGATCCCCAGTTTTTTCCACTCCTCCCATTTAAATCCATCAGGAAAGGAATTTGTATGGAAGGAGGACCAGGGGAGAAAAAGAAGAATATTTTCTTCTAATAAGCATACATTTTCAAAATGTAGCCCAAGTTTTCCTTTTTCTTTCTATTACTTGGGGCTTTTGAACCATCAACAGCTTAGTATTGTCACAACTACCCCCTTGCTATTGTAAACACACCATTTATTATATTGCAGATTTCCATAACTTCCTGTAACTCTTGCTCCAGGTACAATGAGGGCATAACCAGACTTCCTGCAGAGAAGGCACGTGTAGAAGTGAATGGAAATGCACCAATGATGGAGAGTTTAGAGTCTACACTGGGTCATCCATTTTCACCAGTGTGATTAAAGCCTCTACCTATATGCTATAAGTTGACTATAATCCTCTCTCTCTTTAGGGATGAAGAAGCAGGGTCAAGAGGCTTCAGTCCAACACTTTCTGTAGTTTGGACATAAGTAGACTGACCTCTTAGCCTGTGGTCTTTCCTGATATGCCGAACTGCTTTTTGTTCCAGACTAATAGTATAATTTCCCATTTTGCAGATGGCAGTGCAAAGGCTAAAATGATATGTAAATTTCTGAGACACACACAGTTATCATTTTCATGTTGGTAACTCTGACAATAAAATATGTCTACAGCACCAAAGCAAGTCATATACAGTGACTCAAGGCTGACAATCTTGCAGAATCCGTGATGGACTATTCAAAAGAAGCTCCAACTTGACTGTAGTTCTTACCAAAACTTACCACTGTATGGTGTAAAAGAAGTTTTTGTTTTTTTTTAATTCAAGTTACCATAAAATGTCTGTATGTTTTCCATTATCTTTTCTTTTATGCCTTACCCTGCCTCAAAGATATTTGCTATTTAGTAAATATTTCTCAGAGACTCAGCAGTGCCTACTCTCAATTTGAATGTGATGTACTTACAGAACCTGGAAAATTGACACATGTTTTGTCAATATATTTTAAGATTCCTAAAGGAAAATTGCCATCCTCCAATAAAGCTTTTAAGAAGCAAAGTTCTCAAAACCCACCCTGTGCTTCTCTTGAAGAATGACTTGAGCAGATGTTTCTTTGGGATGGTGAGCTTCTTCCCAGTGTGATATTGCCAATGTAGTTATGGAATGCTGGTTCATTGGTAACCTGCAACCATACTTTCCTCTATTTTGTAGCACTAGCTCATTACTGAAATTTCCTTACATTTATGGTAGCAGTGTGGGATTCTGATTTCCCTCTTGGGGTATGGCACACAGTGTTGGTAATTGACTTTTGTCAAGAGATGGGTTTCTATGCCCTTTGTGGGACCATAGCAAGGAGAGTGGATATACACCATGCATGTAGTATTCAAGGAAGATACTCCTGATCACCCAGAGTGAACTGGATAAGACTAAGAACACATTTTCTTTCACTTGGACAAATATGTCTTGGAAAGACCATATATTTCTGTATACCTTATAAGAAATTCAGGGCAGGACAAAAGAAGATTATGGGGAAGGCTAATCACTTGGCTGCCGAACTGAGGTTTTCTTTCTTCCTTAGTAATAAAGTTAGGCCAGACATGTTAAACTCCTCCTGCTATGTTCCTACAATTGCACTCATATGTACAGCTACACTGCATTCAATTAGAACTTCCTGGCTGTGTACATCTTCTAATATTCTTTGCTGTTACTTGTGACCATGTCCTCACTGTGCTCTAGAGTCTAGATGGATGGTTCTTAAATCAAAAGTATCACCTGAGAGCTGTTGAAATGCAAACTTCTCGGGCTTATCCCACTCTATTGAATCATAAAGTGAGAGTGGGCCCTCCAGGAGATTCCCATGCATGCAAATACTCCAGAAAGCAGGATGTGAGTAGAAATAATGCACAGTCCTTTTGTGTTAGGTTTAAAGACATTGCATCTACTTCTCTTGGGTGTTTTGTCTGCTTACTTTCAGGTTACGGTCAGAGAAGGCCTCAATCTAAGTTCAAAACTGGCACAGATGGTGATAAAACACTAAGGCAAAGTTTTTATGTCAATGTGATGAAATAAAAGAATCTTTTAACAGAATTAAATTTGAATTCATGAAGGAAAATACATAATTTTACAAAGAAAAACCACTTGAACCAATTGAAAATAGTATTTTACAAAACTTGCTGGGTATGATGATACATACTAATAATTCTAGCTACTCAGGAGGCTAAGACAGGAGGGTCACAAGTTTAAGGCAACTTAGTGAGATTCTGTCTCAAAAAAAAAAAAAACTAAAATAAAAAAGGCTGAGGATGCAGCTTAGTAGCAGAATACTTGTTTAACATTATATTAAATGTTAAATGTTAAACATTAATCCACAGTGTTGCAAAAAACCAAACCAAACCAAAACAAAACCCCCAAACCTGTGACTAGTACTATATGTACATTTTACATAATGCATTTACTACAAAACCTGTTGAGTAGAGTGAGTTCCATGAATTCATGACATCTAAAAACCATAACATAATATAGGAAATATGTGTGATTTACATTGGTAACAAATTCCCAGATATTGTTAATTCAAGTATGGATTATACATTTATAATGTAAAGAAGTACTAAATTTTAATTAAGTACTTGTAGTCAACTGAGAAAGAGACATTCAAGTCCAAGCCCTAAACATTGACTGTTGCTTTATGCAGTAAAAGTCACTTTTTATGCAGAGATGCTGAAGTTACAGATATGGAGATGTGTAGATTCCCTTGGCTCATCCACTAAGATGGAACCTGACTGTAATCATAAGTGTCCTTCTTGTACATTAGAGACTGGGGAGGAGTTGAATGACAGGTGAGGATACGGGATGTGGTGATGAAAAAGTCAAGGAAAAATCTTCTCCCCTAAGGTTTCTGGAAAGAACACAGCTCTGATGCCTTTCATTTAATCTTGTTAACAGTCCATGAAAACTGAAAAAAAAAACTGAACAAGAGAAAATTTTTCTCCTGGTCCAGTGAGATTGTTCAGTGGGTGGGGACACTTGTGACTAAGCCAGAGGACCTGAGTTCCATCCTCAGAACCCACATGGTAGAAGGAGAGAACTGACTCCCATCGATTGTTCTGATTGTTCTCCGACACTTTGCCATTCACAGAACACACATTTACCCCTCCTACGTTATTGGATTTAAGAAAAGAAAAGATTCTAAAAATGCTATGTGGAGTAGCCATTAAATCATGCTAGCTACCCACATCAGCGACAGGTTTTGTTATACCAAAGTAAATATAAGAGTAACACCTAAAAGTTCATATAATTGGCCAGAAGTAGAAAAACAAAGAAAATACATACTATTAATTAAACATTTTGTCATGGAAAAGGCTAAATTAGCTCCAGAGACAGAAACATATAAATTCTTACTATAAGTTGATTATAATCTAATTACATCTTTGATTCAGATAATGTCTTACCAATTTTTTCTTGAATGTAATTACAATTTTGAAGCCTCCACCAATACATAAAAATCAATATTAATTATGTTTGTGTGTGTGTGCAGGTGTGTGTGTGTGTGTGTGTGTGTGTGTGTGTGTGTGTGTGTGTGTGAATGCATAGAGAGGGGGAAAGGACAGCTTTGGGTGTCATTTTTCAGGAGCTGTCTACTTTGTTTTATTTCTTTATTCTTTTGGAGACAAGGTATCTTACTAGACTGAAACTTTTGAAGTAGGCTAAGCTGGCTAGGCACTCTCAGGGACCCAGTTGTCTTCCCTCTCTAGTGCTGAGACTGCCTGTGTACACTAGCATGCCTGGCTTTTAAGATGCAGGTTCTTAGGATCAGACTCAGATCTCTATGCTTACATTTTACTGACTTAACTAGCCACCCAGCCCCATCACCTGCATTTTTATATATCAGTATTTTTATGTGTCAAAAAGTAATTTTAAAAGTGATGCCACATATAATGGTAACAAAATGTGTAATATATCTAAGAATAAATTTTACCAAAAATGTACAAAAAAATCTATGGGATATATGACTAGCAAACTTTTGAGGAATGTTAAAAACAACCTACATAAGGCAATAATTTGATAATCACTATGTTCTTAGGTAAGAAGACTCAATACATTAAGAGTCCACTTAAACCTGGTGGATTCAGTCCAGGCATGTCCAGTACCCTCCTTCCAGGCTGAGCATGTGTCCCTGTGTAAGCCCAAGGTTCCAAACAGCCAGCTCATGCACTAAGGACAGGTCCCGGTCCCGCAGCCTGGGGGCCTCCCAAACAGTTGAAGTTATTCAATTGTCTCACTTATCCAGAGGGCCTGATCCAGCTGGGGGGCTCCACAGCCTTTGGTTCATAATTCATGGGCTTCCATTCGTTTGGCTATTTGTCCCTGTGCTTTTTGCAATCTTGGATTCAACAATTCACGCTCTTGCAGACTCTCCTCTTTCTTGACAGTTGGACACCTGGAGCTCCACCTGGGGCCTGGCTGAGGATCTCTGCATCCACTTCCATCAGTTATTGGATGAGAGTTCCAGCTCAACTGGTAGGGTGTGGGGAGTCTTGGCCCTGGAGGAAATGGGAATAGAGGGGAGGGGGTGGGGGAAAGGTGGAGGTGGGGGCAGGAGGGGGAGGACAGGGGAACCCATGGCTGATGTGTAATTTTTAAAATTTAAATTAAAAAAATGGTTTTTAAATAATAAAAATACAATACAATAGGAAAAGTTAGATGAAATAAAAATTAAGAATTAGGAAAAAATAAATAAAAAGAAATACAAAATACAAAAAAGAAAGAGTCCACTAGTTCCCAAATTAATTTAATGCAATTCCTACTATCTGGATCTGTTCCTAAAATATATACAAAACAATCATGAAATATATATGCTCAAGGATTTCTTTTGTTGGTTGTGGTGGGTTTTTTTGTTGTTTTTTTATTTGTTTGTTTGTTTGTTTTTGAGGCAGGGTTTCTCCATGTAGTTTTGGTGCCTGTCCTGGATCTTTCTCTGTAGACCAGGCTGGCCTCGAACTCACAGAGATCCACCTGGTTCTGCCTCCTGAATGCTGGGGTTAAAGATGTGTGACACCACCACCTGGCTAGATATGATTTCTAAAGAAGTGAAATGAGATGGAAAAATTTGGAGCCCCATATATAATGGCTTATTATATAATGACAATTAAGACAGCTTGTTCTTCAGCAAGGGCTAAGCAATGGGACAGAATTGGACCCCAAACATAGACTCACATACACAAGAAAGCTTGATTTATGACAGTTAAAATTACAAATTTTGTAAGAAAAAACATGAACTATTCAATGTCAGGTCCTGAGCTAATTATCTATCTTTAGGAAAAAGAGTGGAAATTAATCCTTGCCAGACCATATGCCATAATTGAAACCTCTGCTTTATCGACACAAAAGCCCATTCTATATGGATTAAAAATTTTAAATACGAAAGACAAAATTTTTAAACATTTGGAAGGAAATGTTGACAACAGGTAGGGAACATTTCCTAAATATGACTCAAGAAGTTCAAATTTCAAAGCAAAATATTAACATGCTCAATGATGTGAAATTCTAAGATGTTTAGAGTGTTGATATGAAAGGTCAACACTATGAGTGAAAAATGCTGTCTACTTTGAGCATCCGTCTATGGCAGCTACTTAGTAGCCAATATCTTTGAAAGTATCCTGTGGTTTTCTTCTTACTGCTTTAGCTCTCATTTTCCATTTATTACATTTTACTTCCAGGAGTCTTGACCTAAAATAAAACAGGACATTGCATAGTTAAAGAGAAAAATCATGTGGCAATGAAAAACAATGAAGCACACACTGTGGCTCAATTTGAGAGACTTTTGGCTTTTTATGGAATAGAGAACCAGTAAGAATTTAATCTCCCCACAGAGCTCTCTATACCAAGTCATCAGGAGAACAATTAGACTAGAAGACGCTTCTTAGCTTCAGCACTATTGACATTTGGGATTAGAAATTTCTTTACTGTGGATGCTGCCCTGTGCACTGTGAACTCTTTAGCAGTGTCCCTGGTTGCTATCCTTTAGATGTTAGTAGTAATCCCCACCCTGTCCCTGCTGCCAAGTGTCCACTGAGGGGTACAAAAATCACTTCTATTTGAGGACCACTGAATGGGCTATTGTGACAACACAATCAATGATAGCACATGCGTAGAGAACCTATCACATGTCTAGTTCATATTTCCTTATGTGTTTTTGCCTGCATGTATGTCTGTGTACTGCATGCATATCTTGTGTCTGAGAAGGCCAGAAAATGGATTTGGATCCCCTAGGACTGTAGATACAGACAGTTGAGAGCCACCATGTGGGGGCTGGGAATCAAACACAGGACCTCTGGAAGAGCAGCCAGTGCTCTTAACTGCTGAGCCATCTCTCCAGCCCTTCGTATTTCCTTAGTATTTTTGAATTACTCATTCATTCCCTCAATATTTATCAATACATGCAATATAAGAAGTAAATGCTAAAGAATTTTAATAGTGATATCATTGCTTCAGGCTTGTTTTTTATTGGTATATATTTATTGTACATGGTACTAGGTTTCACAAGGATATTTTCATACAAATGCATTAAATACTCTAAGCAAATTCCCTGGCATATTCCTCCATCTTCCTCTTCCTCACTCCTCATTGCTTAACCATTCATTAGCAGAGACATCAGCTCAGTTTGTAGTCACAATTCTGCATTTCTTTATTTTCAAATTTCCTCAAAAACAAATAGAAGTTTAGATCTAGAGAAGATTCAGGAATGTATTAGTGACCACTTGTAGGTTTAACTGATCTTGATGTGTCAATTATGCCTTCCATGACTCAGGGATCATATAGTTTCTTGGAAGTTGTTGGATTTAGTAACAATCTTCCAGCTATGTAAACTAGGTGGCTGCTGTAATTAGCTAAATCATAACCTGAGCTTAGAGTATATGCCAAGAGCAAAGATTAACCTGTATTAAAAATTTAGGAAAAGGACATTTAAAATGTTAATGCACTCATTTATGTGTATGCATAGATATTTCTTCCTACTCACATAAAGAAAGATTTAAATATATATATATGGTAAATTTAGGCTGCAGACTTCATCAAAACCTTTGGATGTTCATTTTCTTCGCTTAGTCACTTTAAAGACTCTCCTCTAGCTGTGCATGATTTGCTTCTTCTCTATCCTTGCTCATATTTTTAAATTGTGCATTTACAAGGAATAAAAAGAAACTCCCAACTTGCAGTGCAATTGTGCACAAGGAGTGTATTTTGGTCCCTGAGGCTGTGTCAAAGGCTCAGAGCAGGGATGCTGTTGCCATGGAGATGGAGATATTGAGCTGGCTTCATCACCTTTGCCCTGCTATTTAAAATCGTATGCACAGCAAAGCTCTGGCAGACACAGGGTTTTCTCTGGTAGGTCAACTACCTCCTCCTTTTTCTCTTTTAAAAACAACAACTTGGCAGATTAATGCCATTTTCATTTATGACTGTTATAAAACGTAATGTAAATATCCTCTTGCACAGAATGAATGAGCAGCTCTTTGTGTTGTCTCGTTCCAGCATGAAATTGAAATTCCTTGAGAGTTTGCCAAAACCAGTTCCCTTAATGGGTTCTACCCTTTCTCATGGCTTTCTAAGATTGTCAGAGCAATAGGTAGAGAACATAGCAAGGCCAAGGATATTATAGGATGAGATGAGAGGTGATTGATAGAAAGGAAGTTAATCACAGGATTTAAAATGTTATTTAAATAAACTCCTCTGTGTTTGAGGAAATAGGCCCTTCACATATACTCCTGGTGAATGAATGGGCTGGTGCTTCATTTTTGGATGCAGCATAGCAATATGAAAGCCTTTAAAATGCTCTTGGCCCACCGATATTGATTCTAGCAGTTTACTTCAAAAGAACATCCATTTATATAAACAAAAATTTCACTAGTATTAGTCACAATGGTGGAAAGCTAGTAGCAATCAGTTCAGAAGTATATTCATGAAAGAGATTATTTTAATAGATTTTACTACAATTGAATAGTAGGCAACCATAATAAATGATGAGGAAGACTTTTATTAGCACAGAAAGATAGTAAAGTAATACTACTTAGCAATAAACAAAGTCACAATTTATATATTTTTAGTGGTGTTTTGCCTGCATGTATATCTGTCTGAAGGTGTTTGATTGCCTGGAACTGGAATTACAGACAGTTGTGAGCTGCCATGTGGGTGCTGGGAACTGAACCTGGGTCTTCTGGAAGAGCGACCAGTGCTTGTAACTGCTGAGCCATTTCTCCAGTCCTAAGTCACAATTTTTAAGCGCAGTAATATTCCATTAACAACAAGCATGGAAGCATGCACACATGTGTACATGTGGAAAAACTGCAAGATTATGTACACAATTTCGGCTCTTCAATACTGTTTTTTAATTTAATCTTTTTGTTAAATTTATGTTTTATAGAGACCCTCTTATTTGTACAATTCAAAAGGCAATTGATAAAAATTCAATTCATACTTACATGAAAATAGTTAAAAAGTCCCAGAAGCTTTTCCTAAAGAAAATTAATGTTCTCAGAATCCTAAGACCTAGTCATGACCTGTCCTCAGATTCATCTTTAAAAATATTTTTGTCATTTCATTTCATTCTTGTAGGCACCAATAAACACAGCCTGTTAAGTCTAGCCAAATATACTGCACATACTGATATTTTTAGGGAAACTATGTCTATAATAGACACAAGAATGCAAGGCTCATCCCATCCATCACCTTAGCCAGAACTCCCAACATCCTAGGGAGTGGCATCCAGAGAGGGGAGGCCTCAGCTGCCACTGAGAGCTGAGATGTGGTGCAGATGAAAGGACTTAATGGTCCTGTTCCTGCTCTCTCAGAATCCTGCCATTGAATATAGGGATGGGGTGGGGGAATAAACCTGGAGCAAACCATAAACTTGTACATGCAGTGTGATTACAACTGTCCATGTGTTTGGATTCTCTCTCTCTCTCTCTCTCTCTCTCTCTCTCTCTCTCTCTCTCTGTTGTCTCTCAGTCTCTGTCTCTGTGTGTATACATCTGCCTGTGTCTGTCTCTGACTCTCTATCACACGTACACAATTGTTATTACCCATGGCAGCTTTTCCAGTAAGGCAGGGACATGAGTATTCTCCCATCACTTGTCTTTATTTTCCTTATTGGTGGAGAAAAAATAATGTATAAATGAATGAATAATTGAAATACAACCTTAGTTACTTATTACTCTAGTGATACTCCACATTTCCTAACCTCAAAATTCCCTTTGTGATATCATATCAAGCAAGGTGAACCACTTAAGTCAGTACAAGCACAGGGCAGCTTGAAGGATATTTCTTTTTTTCTTTATTATTATGTGTTTTAAATTTTATACATCAGCCATGGGTTCCCCTGTCCTCCCCCCTCCCGCCCCCACCCCCACCTTTCTCCCAGCCCCTCCCCTCCATTACCATGTCCTCCAGGATCAAGGCACCCCTGGGGATTCATTTAAACCTGGTGGATTCAGTACAGGCAGGTCCTGTCACCTCCTTCCAGGCTGAGAAAAGTGTCCCTGTGTAAGCCCAAGGTTTCAAACAGACAGCTCATGCACTAAGGACAGATCCTGGTCCCACAGACTGGGTGCCTCCCAAGCAGATCAAGCTATTCAATTGTCTTTGGTTCATAATTCATGGGCTTCCATTCATTTGGCTATTTGTCCCTGTGCTTTTTGCAATCTTGGATTCAACAATTCACGCTCTTGCAGACCCTCCTCTTTCTCAACAGTTGGACACCTGGAGCTCCACCTGGGGCCTGGCTGAGGATCTCTGCATCTACTCCCATCAGTTATTGGGCGAGAGTTCCAGCACAACAGTTAGGGAGTTTAGCCATCTGATCACCGGACTAGGTCAGATCAGGCTTTCTCTCGACCATTGCCAGCAGTCTATAGAGGATGTATCATTGTGGATTTTTGGGGACCTCTCCAGCACTCTGCCTATTCCTGGTCTCATGTGGTCTTCATTTATCATGGTCTGTTATTCCTTGTTCTCCCTTTCTGTTCTTGATCCAGCTGGGATCTCCTGCTCCCCTAAGCTTTCTTTCCCTCAAATCTTGCAATTCATTACTCCCAATGTCATCCAGGTTGTACATGTAGATCTCATCCATTTCTCTGTCATTGGGTGATCCTTGGGTCTTTCCTAGGGTCCCGTTTTCTAGGTAGACACCCTGGAGTTGTTTAGCAGTCTAGTCATCTTTGTTTTACATCTAGTATCTTCCTATGAGTGAGTACACACCATGTTTGTCCTTCTGAGGCTGGGTTACCTCACTCAGGATGATTTTTTCTAGATCCATCCATTTGCCTGCAAACCTCATGATGTCATTGTTTTTCTCTGCTGAGTAGTACTCCTTTGTGTATATGTACCATATTTTCTTTATCTGTTCTTCAGTTGAAGGACATCTAGGTTGTTTCCAGGTTCTGGCTATTACAAAGCTGATACGAACATAGTTGAGCAAATGCCCTTGTGGTATGATTGAGCATTCCTTGGGTATATGCCTAAGAGTGCTATAGCTGGGTCTTGGGGGAGATGGATTCCCAATTTTCTAAGGAAGCGCCATAATAATTTCCAAAGTGGCTGTACAAGCTTGCATTCCCACCAGCAGTGGAGGAGAGTTCCACTTGCTCCACATCCTCTCCAGCATAAGCTGTCTTCTATGTTTTTGTTCTTAGCCACTCTGACAGGTGTAAGGTGGTATCTCAGAGTTGTTTTGATTTGTATTTCCCGGATAATTAGGGATGTTGAGCAATTCCTTAAATGTCTTTCAGCCATTTGAACTTCCTCTGTGGAGAATTCTCTGTTTAGTTGCATAGCCCATTTCTTAATTAGACTGTTGGGCATTTTGATGTCTAATTTCTTGAGTTCTTTATATATTCTGGATATCAGCCCTCTGTCAGATGTGGGGTTGGTGAAGACCTTTTCCCAATCTGTAGGCTGGTGCTTTGTCTTGTTGACCATGTCCTTTGCTCTACAAAAGCTTCTCAGTTTCAACAGGTCCCATTGATTGATTGTTTCTCTCAGTGTCTTGCTACTGGTGTTATATTTAGAAAGTGATCTCTGGTGCCAATGCATTCAAGAGTACTTCCTACTTTCTCTTCTATCAGGTTCAGAGAAGCTGAATTTATGTTGAGGTCTTTGATCCACTTGGATTTAAGTTTTGTGCAAGGTAGCAGATATGGATCTATTTGCAGCCTTCTACACATTGACATCCAGTTATGCCAGCACCATTTGTTGAAGATGCTTTCTTTTTTCCATTGTACATTTTTGGCTTCTTTGTCAAAAATTATATGTTCATAGGTGTGCGGATTAATGTCAGGGTCTTCAATTCAATACCATTGGTCCACATGTCGGTTTTTATGCCAGTACCAAGCTGTTTTTATTACAGTAGCTCTATACTAGAGCTTGAGGTCGGGGATTGTGATACCTCCAGAGGTTGTTTTACTGTACAGGATTCTTTTGGCTATCCTGGGTTTTTTGTTTTTCCATATGAAGTTGAGTATTATTCTTTCCAGATCTGTGAAGAATTGTGTTGGTAATTTGATGGGAATTGCATTGAATCTGTAGATTGCTTTTGGTAAGATCGCCATTTTCACTATGTTAATCCTGCCTATCCATGACCATGGGAGGTCTTTCCATTTTCTGACATCTTCTTCAATTTCTTTTTTCAGGGACTTAAAGTTCTTGTCAAATAGGTCCTTCACATGCTTAGTTAGAGTTACCCCAAGGTATTTTATATCATTTGTGGCTATTGTAAAGGGTGATGTATCTCTGATTTCCTTCTCAGCCTGTTTGTCTACTGTATATAGGAGGGCTACTGATTTTTTTGAGTTGATCTTGTATCCTGCAATGTTGCTGAAGGTTTTTATTAGCTGTATCAGTTCCTTGGTTGAATTTTTGGGGTCACTCATGTATACTACCATGTCATCTGCAAATAGGGAGAGGTTGACTTCTTCCTTTCCAATTTGTATCCCCTTAATCTCCTTATGTTGTCTTATAGCTCTGGCTAGAAATTCAAGTACTATATTGAATAAGTAGGGGGAGAGGGGACAGCCTTGCTTTGTTCTTGATTTTAGTGGTATTGCTTTGAGTTTTTCTCCATTTAATTTGATGTTGGCTTTTGGCTTGCTGTAGATTGCCTTTATTATGCTTAGGTATGTTCCCTGTATTCCTGACCACTCCAAGACCTTTATCATAAAGGGGTGTTGGATTTTGTCAAATGCCTTTTCTGCATCTAGTGAGATGATCATGTGGTTTTTTTCTTTGAGTTTGTTTATATGGTGTATTACATTGATGGACTTTCATATGTTGAACCACCCTTGCATCCCTGGGATGAAGCCTACTTGATCATGGTGGTAATTGTTTTGATGTGTTCTTGGAGTCTGTTTGCCAGAATTTTATTGAGTATTTTTGCATCAATGTTCATGAGGGAGATCGGTCTGTAGTTCTCTTTCTTTGTTGCATCTTTGTTTGGTTTAGGAATCAGGGTAATTGTAACCTCATAGAAGGAGTTTGGTAATATACCTTCTCCTTCTTTTGTGTGGAGCAATTTAAATAGTATTGGTATTAAGTCTTCTTTGAAGATCTGGTGGAATTATGCAGAGAAACCATCTGGTCCTTGGCTTTTTTTGGTTGGGAGACTTTTAATGACTGATTCTATTTCCTTAGGGGTTATTGGACTATTTAAATGGTTTCTCTGGTCTTGATTTAACTTAGGTATGTGGTACCTATCCAGAAAATTATCCATTTCTTTTAGATTTTCCAGTTTTGTGGAGTAGAGGTTTTTGAAGTATGACCTGATGATTCTCTGGATTTCCTCATTGTCTGTTGTTATGTCCCCCTTTTCATTTCTGATTTTGTTAATTTGAGTGCTCTCTCTCTGTCTTTTTGTTAGTTTGGATAAGGGCTTGTCTATCTTGTTGATCTTCTCAAAGAACCAACTCTTTGTTTCATTAACCCTTTGTATTATTCTCTTTATTTCTATTTTATTGATTTCAGCTCTCAATTTGATAATTTCCTGGCATCTGTTCCTCCTGGGAGACTTTGCTTCTCCCTGTTCAAGGGATTTCAGGTGTGCTGTCAAGTCACTAGCGTGAGATTTCTCCAGCTCCTTTATGTGGGCATTCAGTGCTATGAATTTCCCTCTTAGCACTGCATTCATAGTGTCCCATAAGTTTGGGTATGTGGTGTATTCATTTTCATTGTTCTCTAAGAAGTCTTTAATTTCATTCTTTATTTCTTCCTTAACCCACTGGGGATTCAGTTGAGCATTATTCAGTTTCCATGAGATTATAGGATTTCTGTAGTTTTTTCTGTTGTTAAAGTCTAACTTTAAACCATGGTGGTCTGATAGAACACAGGAGGTTATTCCAATTGTTTTGTATCTGTTGTGATTTGCTTTATGGCCAAGTATGTGGTCAATTTTAGAGAAGGTTCCATGGGGTGCTGAGAAGAAGGTATATTCTTTTTTGTTTGGGTGGAATGTTCTGTAGATATCGATTAAGTCCATTTGAGCCATAACATCAGTTAAGTCCATTATGTCTCTGTTAAGTTTCAATTTGCCTGATCTGTCCAGAGGTGAAAGTGGGGTGTTGAAGTCTCCCACTATTAATGTGTGGGGTTTTATATGTGATTTAAGCTTTAGTAGTGTTTCTTTTACATATGTGGATGCCCTTGTGTTTGGGGCATAAATGTTCAGAATTGAGACTTCATCTTGGTGGATCTTTCCTGTGATGAGTATGTAATGTCCTTCATCATCTCTTTGATTGATTTTTGTTTGAAGTCTATTTTGTTGGATATTAGGATGGCTATACCAGCTTGCTTCTTAAGACCATTTGATTAGAAAGTCTTTTCGCAGCCTTTTATTCTTAGGAGGTGTCTGTCTTTGAATTTGAGGTGTTTCTTGTATGCAGCAGAAAGACGGGTCCTGTTTTCATATCCATTTAGTTAGTCTGTGTCTTTTTATAGGTGAATTAAGTCCATTGATATTAAGGGATATTAATAACCAGTGATTGTTCATTCCTGTTGTTATTTTTATTTTTTGGTGGTAGTGTGTGTGTACTTCTCTTCTTTGGGGTTTACTGCTGTGGTGTTATCTATTGCCTGTATTTTCATGGGTGTATCTGCCTTCCTTAGGTTGGAATTTTCCTTCTCATGCTTTCTGTAGGGCTGGGTTTGTGGATAAGTATTGTTTAAATCTTGTTTTGTCTTGGAAGATCTTGTTCACTCCATCTATGATGATTGAAAGTTTTGCTGGGTATATTAGTCTAGGCTGGCATCCATGGTCTCTTAGTGTCTGCATTATATCTGTCCAGGTCTTTCTCGCTTTCAAAGTCTCCATTGAGAAATTGGGTGTTATTCTGATGGGTTTGCCTTTATAAGTCACTTGGCCTTTTTCCTTTGCTGCCCTTAAAATTCTTTCTTTATTCTGTACGTTTATTTGTTTAATTATTATGTGGCAAGGGGACTTTTTTGGGGGGTCTATTCTGTTTGGTGTTCTATAGGCTTCTTGTATCTTCATAGGCATTTCCTTCTTTAAGTTGGGAAAGTTTTCTTCTATGATCTTGTTAAATATATTTTCTGTGCCTTTGAGTTGGTATTCTTCTTCCTCTATCCCTATTATTCGTAGATTTGGTCTTTTCATTGTGTCCCAAATTTCTTGGACATTTTGGGTCATGACTTTGTTGGTTTTAGTGTTTTCTTTGACTGATGAATCTACTTCTTCTAATGTATCTTCAACACCAGAGATCCTCTCTTCCATCTCTTGCATTCTGTTGGTTATATTTGCCTCTGAAGTTCCTGTTTGTTTACTCAGATTTTCTATTTCCAACATTCCTACTACTAGTGTCTTCTTCATTTTTTTCTGTTTCACTCTTCAGGTCTTGGATTGTCTCCCTTGTTTTTTCATGATTTTCTTTCAGGTACTTAATGTTTTCTTCTGCTTTAATTGTCCTTTCCTCTAGTTTTTTATAGCGTTCTTCCCATTTTTTGTTTGTCTGTTCCTCTACTTTATTTTTGATTACTTCTATATAAGGCTCTAGCCTCTTCATAATGTTACTTATAAGGTTGTTTTCTTCTGCTTCTTCCATTCCATGATGTTCAGGTCTAGCTGTTGGAGGAGGGCTAGGTTCTAGTGATGCTGTATTGCTCTTTATTTTGTTTTATTTACTTCTGCCTTGACGTCTGCCCATCTCCTCTTGTGTTCATTCTTGGTCTTATCAGTGTACTTGGTCCAGAGAGAGTTGAGTGATTTAGGGAGCCTCTCTCTGGTCCAGATGGAAGCTCTGGGCCAGATGGGAGCGCTGGTCCAGATGAGAATGCTGGCCGGATAGGAGCTGGAGGGCTGGACTCTGAGTCTCAGGAAGTCCCTGGGGTCCCCTTATTTTGTCCAGATGGGAGTTCCTCCTATCCAGATGGGAGTTCCTCTGGTCTCTGGTCCAGATGGGAGTTCCAGGGCAGGATGGAAGTTTGGGGCTGGTCTCTGATTCTCAGGAAGTGGCTGTGGTCTCAGGCAGATGGGTGTGGGGGCAGGGTGTGGAGACTGCAGTGTCTGCCTGCAGTCTTGGAAAAGGTGAGCCTTCCAACAGGGCCAGCCAATTGGCAGGAAACTGGTGCCAAATTGGTCAGGTCCTCCCCGAGTGGCCTGTGTCCAGCGGTGGGACCCAGGTGCAGTTGCCTCTCTGACTATAACCCAGGCATTCACCTCAGGTCCAGATGGGAGTTCTGGGGCGGACAGAAGCTGGGGCCTGGTCTTGAAGGATATTTCTATAGACCTACTATATAACATGGACAACTTTTAAAATACAATTTCTTTGAAATTATCTAGTAGCCCTTTATATTTCCCCCTCCCCATTCCAGGTACACAACCTTCATTGTTTGAGAGACAAAGATGCTTAGCTCCCTACACTTGCCTAGCCTTGTCTTAAGGCTTGGCTCTCAGCTTTTTATCAAACTGACTTCTTACTAGTAGGCAAGAGGTAGCTCTGTGGGTGGGAAGACAGGCAGAGCTAAGACAAAAATTTTCTCAAGTTGCCATTTAGAGTATTTGAAATGGTAGTTTTCAATCACAAAAATGGTATCTTTCTGATATTTTGTTCTTAAGAACCAGTATTGGTCAAAAGGAATACAATGAAAACCTGAAATAAAACACTAAAACAAAGATGAGACACCATATTCCCATACTAAGCAGAAGTCAGAGTATTAGTTTTAATCTCCCCAATATTGCTTTCTATGCAATTGATTAAATTTGTATGTCATGCCCCTCAAAATTCATCACTTAAGCTCTAATCCACCATGTGATTATATTAGGAAGTGAGGCCTTTGGGAATGATTAAGTCCTAAAAGTGGAGTCCTCATGACTATGATAATTGTACTTATAAAAGGGCTTCTATGGAGCTTTTCTGCCCTCATTCTGCCCTGTGACTACAGTGAAAAGTTAGCTTTCTTCCACCTGGATGAGAACCCTCACTAGAACCAGGCTATCCTGGCACTTTATTCTGAGACTTTCAGATTCCAGAAATTGAGAGAAATACATTTGTTTTGTCTATAAATCACCAAGTATATTTTGTTATAGCTGCCTAAATCAACACATGATGCTTGCATTAGTCTGGTGTTGCTATAACAGCATACCTGAAACTATTTTATAAATAAAAGAAGTTTATTTATTTCACATTTGTGATGTTTACGAGCATGATGCTGGTGTTCTAGAAAAGAGTCAGGGTCCTTGTCTGTATCAGAACACTGGTAGAAAAATGGACAAAGAGCTAATCATACAAAGGAGATAAAAATATGAGGTGGCTGAACTTTGTAGCAACCTCTTAATGAAAATCTAGTAGGCATTCAAGACAAACATCTATCCTCTCTGACGGTGATGTGTCTGTCACCTTATTAAGTGACACTAGGTCCTAGGTCCCACTTTTTAAAGTTCTATCACCTCATTTGGAACAAACATGCAAGCTTGGAAGGAATCCTGGAGGAAAACATCTGGGGTAGGAGATCTAAATCCTAGTAGTATGTTTTAGAGTATATCATAATTTCAGGTAACAAAAGGTACTTAACCTCTCTGTGTACCACTATTCTCTTCTATAAAATGTAAATAGAAATACAACAGCCCCTTACCTGGACATGGTAACTCACATCTGTAATCCTATCACTTGGGAGGCTGAAAGAAGATTGCCATGAATTTTAGACCAGCCTGAGCTATTACCTGCACTGCCTAAATACAAACAATTCTGTAGGGTTATTTTGAGGGCTAAATAGACCTGTATATGTAAAGCTTCTAAAGGTACCTGGCACATGCTGACTTTTCAGCAATAATTATTGTGGCTTTCATTATTGAGCATCCTTTACTATCAGGTATGTCACAGAGAGATTTTTATATGAAATTATTGAATTACTTGTTTTGCTATATCATTCAGTTGTCTGAACACATTTGATTTTTCATTTGCCTATCAATAGATATATGAGTTTGTGGTGGTATTGTGTTCCCCAAAATATTGTGCACTCTATTAAACTTATCTGGGGTCAAAGAACAGAACAGCCACAATATTAAACATAGAGGTTAGGCAGTGGTAGCACAGGCCTTTAATCCTAGCATTCCAGAGGCAGAGATCCGCCTGGATCTTTGTGAGTTCAAGGCAACACTGGAAACAGCCATGCATGGTGACTCACACCTTTAATCCCAGGAAGTGATGGCAGGAGGTAGAAAGGTATTTAAGGCTTTCGGAAGCATTTCAGCTGAGATCCATTTGGATAAAGACACAGAGGCTTCCAGTCTGAAGAAACAGACTGTTTCTGTCTCTCTGATCTTTCAGCATTCATCCTAATACCTGGCTCCAAGTTTGATTTTATTAATAAGAACTTTTAAGATTCGTGCTACATAAGTTCTTTGTAGTTTGTGGTTATTCTTAGTGAAACTACTATGAACCTAATTATAGTTATCCTTTGCAAGTCATGTGCACAAACTTCTCTTGTCTACCTACTTTTTAAATTTTTTTATTTATTTTTATTTATTTATGTTTTTTTTCAAGGCAGGGTTTCTCTGTGTAGCTTTACGCCTTTCCTGGGACTCACTTGGTAGCCCAGGCTGGCCTTGAACTCACAGAGATCCACCTGGTGCTGCCTCCCAAGTGCTGGGATTAAAGGAGTGTGCCACCACTGCCCGCTGGTCTACCTACTTAATTGCTAGACCATTGCTCAGCTTTAGGAGATTCTTCTGAAGTTTCTTCCCAAAGTATTGGTGATAGTTATTGACTAAGCATCTATTTTGTGCTACATACAGAACCAGTTAGGATCTGAAGGTATAGTGTAAACAAAGCATTATTTCTTACTCCACAGAGTTACAAAATCTATTCTCACTGAAGAGTACTTTAAGCATTTGGGTTTTTACTGCCCCCTTCTAACAGGGCAATATGAGGACACAGACTAATAAAAGACCAGAGAAACAGAGCTTATAAGTGATTGGCCCATAATTTACAGGTCTCAAAACAAATTACAATAAGATCAGAACAACAAATGAAGGAGATGCAAAAAAACAAAAGGTCCACTGCTTCTGGACAAATGGCTCACACAAGGTGAACAGGAGGCTAGCCTTGGATGCTTATGGTCCTGCCTACCTTTATTTAGTCAACATTCTGTACACCAGAGGAGTGTTTTCAAGACCCTGGAGACTCTCAAAACTTGGTTGTGCTCTGAGAAAATCCAGAATTGAGCTACGTGAGTGAATCCTTAGCTTGATTCTGGGATAAGACAAAGAGGAAGAACATCAAGGGGCTACTTTCTTTCTGCCTAAGAAAATAGATTATCCTCACAGTTTTGTAAATGCGGGTGAAATTCTTGTTTCTTACAGAAAAATACATTTAGCTTGAAGCTAAACTACTATAAATAGTAGTAAATAGAGAGGACTCGGTGGGGTTTATCAGCTTTGGTACTACCAACTTCGTGGGAATCACTGTTTTGGGGGCTGTCCTGTGCATTGTGGATGTTTCAGTAGTGTCCCTGGACTCTTTCCATACATGCTTTATAAAGTCATGCATTAACATGACTTTAGATGTTGCTAAGCATTCCATCACTGCATACATATTTTTAAAATGTGCTAAAGTAAATCTTTGTATTTTCTATCACTTACAGTCTTGAATATGGTTCCTATTCTAATTGAAAAGGGAAGAAATTTCATATCAAGGAACTTTAATACTCTAAAGAGAAGTGTCAGGAATGCTTAGTGTTTCACTTTCTTAAGGGAAAGTTAGTAACATGGAATAATAAGTAACAGAAGCCCCATTTCAACTATTGACAAGTCTGATATGCAATTTTAAATATGTTTTTCTTTCAAATACAGCAAAGTTTTCTGTCACCTCTTGGCTGAATAAGGATTGACAATTGCATACCGGGTGTATATTGATAAATCTCATGAAAATGATCTAAGGTCTATGAAAATACTGTCTTTTCTCAGTGCTTTCTTCTTGTTGACATTGATGTTTGTGATTGTCTCCATTTCTGAATAAAGACTTTTGTAAACAGATTTTAAAATTTGGCTTGCACCTTATTTACCCATCTGGACCAAAGTCTATATTATTTTCCAAAGAAGGAACTTCTTTTGCATAACAATAAATGTTTAAAGATTTGTAATTTCTCTCTCTGGCATTCATTCATTCATTCAAAAGAAATTATTATTGAAGCCCACCTACTGGGTACTTTGCCCTAGTGACATTGTTAGGTGGAGAGAGCACTATTGAGCAGAAGTAGTGGCATTTGTTTTTAGTTCTGGCCCAGGGAAAGGACAGCTCGGAAACATTTGGGGACTTCATTCATCTTTCTAAAACCGTTTATTGAAGGAGAG
Source organism: Onychomys torridus (assembly GCF_903995425.1). NCBI lineage: Eukaryota > Metazoa > Chordata > Mammalia > Rodentia > Cricetidae > Onychomys > Onychomys torridus. Next base: position 62,215,230 of record NC_050466.1, on the reverse strand, counting down.
AGGTGGATGAACTGAAATGGCAAATAGGTTTCTCAGAGCACTTGATAATGAGGCTGTCTTCACTTGGTGGCAATGTCTATAATTGATTACTGATGTCCAGCATAGGCATTCTAGGGAAAGTGATAGAAACCTCTATGAATTTGCCATCTTTGAATTTCTGGGGCCTCAGAATCTGTGATTTGCAGGAAACCAACCATTTCTATTTTAGTAGAATCTGGCTGAGGAGAGTAAGGTTATTTTTTGTAAACGTTAGAAAAAAATTCATACTTTCTCTTTCCCTTGTCCTGTATTCAGGGTTTTCTTGTTTTGATCAGAGAAAAGAATTGCAAATTCCATGATACCAATTCCCCAAATGTTTTCTGATATGTTGCTCTATGTTTTGTAAAGATCCACAAAGACAAAACTTGACCTCCTTCATTCAGAGCCTTTCTGAGTAAATGATTTTCCAGTTCAGTGAAAGATGACTGTTTTCTTAATTTTGAATAGATGAAAATAGGCACCAATCAACAAACCTTTGGTGAAGAGGAGAAATCCCTTTAGCTCACATTTTGCTTCAATTACATTGAAGACAAAGGAGCACATCACATTCTGCGCATGAATAGATGCTTCATTATTCAAAACAAGCATCGAAGAGCATTCTGTCCCCTATAGAAAATATGCAATCACTGTTTAATTCAATGGTAGAATGCAAATTTCAATTCCCATAAGGGGAAGGCTGTTAATGCCATTTAAATTGGTTGTAAATTCAGATAATACGCTCAAGACCCCTGAATACAGATTAGTGGAGTATTGCTTTAGGAATTCGTTCTACTTTGAACTTATTATGTATTTATCTATGAAAAATAAAGCCATAAAGCCTTGTTTACAGCTACATTTTATTGCCTATCTTTTTCATTTCCGAGGCAAATATTTCACTTTTAAATGCCAGGGAGTTGGCTTAGTGTAATATGAGGAAATGTCTTGATGTTGAAGATAGATTAGCACTCTTTAGGAGACAGATCCAAAGCAGCTCCTCATTACAAACAAATAAACAAACACATAAACAAGCAAACAAAATGAAACAAATCTCAGAGACATTTAATAACAACATCCCCCCAGCTGAGTTTTCTGTTACTTCATTCCTATTGGTGTCTTTACAACTTAAAATTTTCCACAGTCACAAGACAATCAGATTTTCAGAAATGAGAGACTGATTACATCTTACTGCTAAAGTCTAACAGCCACTTAGGGGTTGTTTTTCTCTTTCACAGATTACATAATCATGAGTGGTCTGCCTGTTGGGCAAGTCTTTGTTGGAATTATTCCTTAAAAATAAGGGTCTTCCTGAAGAAGAGTGTTGGATAAAAATGGATACCTTAAAAAAAAAAAAAAAAAAAAAGGTCTCTGAGCTCCAATCTTAAAGAATGGTGATTTCCTTCTGAGCTTATAAAGGTAAAATCTGTTAGGTTCTTGATGTGGTTTCATGCCTCAGGTAGGAAATAGGGTTATTCTGGGTGATAAAAATAAATCAGCTTGAAGGCTGGTGTTTTCTCCTCTTGAAGCTTGTGGGTGTGTTTTTATTGTGTATGTGCGTGTGTGTACATGCATGTGTGTGGGGGCGGGGAAAGTTGCCATTGATAAACACATGCAGAATGAAAGAATGAAGCCAAGTAATGGAACAATGGAGGAATGCCTAATTCATTATGCCAGAAAGTGGATTGTTATCATCAATACCACATGAAGTTAATCATTGCCAAAGAAGTGGAACAACAATTTATTCACAATTCCACACCTAAATACAATAATGTTTAATTTTTTTTCTTTGATCTGTCAGAGGTACTTTAGTCTTTTCTGGGACCTCAGTTAAACTATAAACATTTCATTATGTACTTCCTATGAATGACTCAGGAGTTGTCATACCATATGAGGTCAACTGAATTTTTAAAATTCCCATTATTATCTTGTTGGTTTGTCGTTTTCCAATGTTTTATAAAATAACACAGAACATGGCCCTGCTTTTCTTTCCTATTTGCTTTGAGACTAAACACAAGTTTTGTTCTTCAAAATTAAAAGTAAGGATGAAAACAGTCCCCTGAAGCCTAAAGCTTAAAACAAGGTGTGTGTGTATGTTGTGTGTATGTGGGGGGGGGGGCGGCGCAGGAGATAAAGATTCTGCTAAGTTCCTGTTAAGAGACAGACAAAATAGGGGCAAAGAAAGACTCATGCTTTAGGAAGTTTCGGTTTTCTCCTTACTCAAATTTGGAGCTGAATAATCCTGATGCAAATCCAGATTGGGAGTCTCTGAATTTTGTCCTTAAGTCCCAAGTGCTCTTGATGTCTTTTTATTTTCACTCTGTCCAGATGGGGCTGGAGGCTGGCCAGTTGTCTTAGCTGTACCCATTTGTACCTCAGGAAGTAATCTAGGTTAAGACCATTGACTTTCCCCAGTCTCTCCTTGGGGTAGCTTTGGGACATGGGACATGTACACTCTTTTTGGAGAAGCCATTGTCCAAGGAACACTGGTCAGTGTGCCTTGCCAGCCAGCTCTAGGTCCCCACAGTCTGGTCCTATCAGCCAAAATAAGAGTGTGAGGAAAGGTAGAAAAGGCATGGAACCAGGTCTTAGCTGTCCTTGGTTAACTATCTGAGCATCATTTTCCTTATTTTGAAACTGAGGAGGGCTGTTTTAAACGAACATTGGATGGGCACTTAGCACATATCAGAGGCAGGAAGAGGACAGACAAACAAGTCAAACAGGTGATGACATTAAAATTCAGTGGGTTCTTACTTCAGGTATAAAGAGAATGTCGTTGAAACTCAGATACCTGCTTAGACCAATGGTCTCAACCTTCTGAACACTGGGATTCTTTAATACAGTTCCTCATGTTCTGGTAACCCCCAACCATAATATTATTTTGTTGCTACTTCATAACTATAATTTTCATGCTGTTATAATGTAAATCATAATGTAAATATCTGATGTGCAATGCCTGAGAAATAAAAGGGTTTTATCCCTCGGATTTTAAGTTCTATTCAGCATAACCAGTGAGAACACAAACTTTGAAGAAAGATTATTTGGGCAAGAACTGGCAAGGTCTGTGACCTTGAGCAAATTAGTTAACCCATCTGTGCTCTGGTTTCTCATCTTGAAAATGTGGTGATGACAGTATTTATCCCCTCAGCTTGTTCAAGCTCTCAATTCCAGTACCTGACATACAATGAATCCTACATATATTATGAAAATGTTCTAGAGTCCCACAAATTCAGTGATGGTAAAGGAACTAGTGAATGAAAGACAATCATAATTTTAAAAGCAAATCTAGGAGCTGGAGAGGTGTTTCAGCAGGTAAAGTATTTGATGTACAAGCATGAAGACCTGAGTTCAGATCCCCCCATCCATGTAAAGTTTTGGGTGTGGTAATAGTGCTGGAGGTGTGGAGACAAGTGGATCCCTGGGACTGGCTGGCCAACCAGTGTAGCTAAAGTAGCCATCTCTAGGTTCAGTGAGAGACATCATATCAAAAATGAAGTGAAGAGAATCAGACACCCAACTTCTGTCTGTGCATAAACACACACACACACACACACACACACACACACACAAACACACACACAAATGCAGCATGTACCGAGAGAGAGAGAGAGAGAGAGAGAGAGAGAGAGAGAGAGAGAGAGAGAACACCCTGGATCTAATGGTTCTTGAGAAAGTGGATAAAGATAAGCATTGTACTTGGTGTTTATTTGGCTTTATATGGTTCACTAAGAATCCTACCCTCCTTGGAGACAGTGCTCCAGCTACCAAGTAGAAGCACTGGATATGATTGGGAGTGTATGGCATGAATAGGGGTGTTCTGCATTAAGGCTAGGCAAGGATCACCGTTTGATGTGCAACTGACTCCCAGAGAACACATAGAGAAGCAAACATACCATCCTTGGCCCACCTGGTGGAGGTAGGATGAACTGTGGGAAAGAAATCTGAATCAGAGATCTTTTGGGGCCTCAGCTGTTGTTAACTCCTACATCTGAGAAAGGAAAACACACAGGCTGGTGGATGGGTATTACAGCTTGAAAGTTGCAAAGAGGAATGCAGAAGTTGTCTTGGGTAGGAGTGAAAGCCACCAGGCCAGCTGAGTATCAGCAGGCTGAATCCACCTGAGGATATCTATGAGTCATTTGGGGTGGGCCTTCTGGAAAAGGGCACCACCTTTTCCAAAACAGAGACCAGGGGTCCAGGCAGGAATCCTTATGAGGAACTGGAGAGGAAGGCAAACGTGGTAGGGCCTAGATATCCATGAAGCAGAGAGATCAAACTCATGGGAACAGACATGCACACCAAAGGGCTTCATCATCCATTATTTCCACTGTCCACACACTCACTCTCAAGCAGAGGATGACAGGAAAATGAAGTAGAGGGATCAAGACCTGATGTGTTTTGCACAGATATTACCTTTTTTTGATAATTGATTTTAGGAATAATCATGGTTTACAACTGGCTTACAAAATTCCTCATAATTTAGCAGCAGCGTGTAAGGCCAGACTGCCATACGTTCAATGGTGCTTTTATTTTTCAGTTGGGTGACCTTGAGCAGATCTCTTCTGTCTCTGGGCCTAAGTTCCCTTACCTAGAGACTTTGGATGATTTTAGTTTTTAAATTGGATTTACCTATAATCTCTCTCTCTCTCTCTCTCTCTCTCTCTCTCTCTCTCTCTCTCTGTGTGTGTGTGTGCGTGTGTGTGCGTGTGTGTGTGCGTGCGTGTGTGTGTGTGTGCGTGTGCGTGTGTGTGTGTGTGTGTGTGGAGTTCAGAGGACAACTCGTGGGAGTCACTTCTCTCCTTCTACCGTGGGGTCCTGGGAGTTGAACTCAGGTAGTCAGATTCAGTAGCAAGCATCTTTACCTGCTGGACCATCCCACCTCCAAGTTCTGTGATTTATTTATTTATTTATTTTTGAGGCAGAATCCTACTATGCAGTCCTAGCTGGCCTGGAACTCTCTATGTGTTTTAGGCTGACTTCAATCTCACAGAAACCCGTCTGCCTTTGCCTTCTAAATGCTGGAATTAAAGGTGTGTGCGCCACCATGCCTGGCTCTGTAATGCTTAAATTAATTAATATTTAGAAGCACCCAGAGCAGTGTCTAGTATATGCTGAACACCATGACCCAAAAACTTATTTATCAACTTAAATAACCATGAGTTTGCAGCTCTTCCAGAACCATACAGTCTTTTAACCTAGGAGCCCAAGGCTCTAGTCTCTACCCCATTTAGTTTTAAAGGAAAAGCTCTCTTCTATGGTAACAGATTTGTTATTATTGTGCTAATAGCCAGTGCTTTTTAGATAATGAACTCTGAAGCCGATTGCAGAGATAAAAATGTTGTTTGAGTCAGATCTTACAGCCACTCACCATAGTAGCAGGGCCAAAGAACTATCTTATTACATGCCTGGCTAGCTCCATTACCTAGGTCCTGACCTAGCCAGATGCTGGAGCAAGTCTAGGGAAGAGACCAAAAGTATATACAGCTCATTGAACCTGGCCTCATTTATTTTCTGTTTCCACAGGCCCCAGAGCTGGTAGGGGTAAAGAAATAGATAGGTGAGGTAATAGAGAAAGTGAAGGATGGTATGAAGCAGGACAGAGGAATCACAGTTGCCACTGTGGCCACTGACTTAATGAGTTCAGGGTTCTCAGGCAAAGTCAGGAACAAGGAACATGTATACATGTGAAGAAAAAAGTAGGTCAGTAGGTAATTACAGTCAGGTGCCATGACAGACAGATGAGAATAGAAGAAAGGACACAAAGAAAGTCTAGTCCACAAGATAGAAACACTAAAGCAGACTAAAAGGTCACATTTTTCACACCAAGAAACTACATCCATTAGAGAGTCCTGGAATCCATGCAGGGAGGAAGAACTATATTTTCTTTTCCTTGACAAACTAGACTAGAACAATGTGGCATCAACTGCCTAGATGGCACACAGCAATTCCAGATTCCCCCCACCAGGGGTTCAAACCATGCTTTCCCATGGCCCTGGTAGTCAGATTTGACTAATGGGTGTAGACGAAGTGATATACAGCATTGTCAAGTCTGACCATAAAATCTCCCGAGGTAAGCTAGGTGTGGTAGTGAGTGCTTATCAGCCCAGCACTTGAGATGTTGAGTCAGGAGGATAACTATGAGTTTGAGACCATCCTGGACTATGTGGTGATTTTAAGGCAGATCTAAGTTACATAGTGACACCTTGACTCAGAGGGAGAGAGAGAGAAAAGTCCCACAGTAACTCTCCTCTCTGTTCTCTTCTCTCCCATTATTTCCACTTCCCATTCCCTCCTTCCCTCCCCTCCCCCTCCTTTCTTTTCTCTTCTATTTTGTACCTCTGGAGGGAAAGGAAAGCCACCAAGCTTTCTGATTTGCACTGAGCCAGGACATGGCTTTTAGTTTATGTGGTGATATTGTGTTTCCCAAAATATTGTGCACCCTAATAAACTTATCTGGGGTCAGAGAACAGAACAGCCACTAGATATAGAGGCCAGAAAATGGTGGCATACACACCTTTAATCCTATCACTTGGGAGGCAGAGATCCATCCAGATCTCTGTGAGTTCAAAGCCACACTGGAAACAGCCAGGAATGGTGACTCACACCTTTAATCCCAGGAAGTGATGGCAGGAATCAGAAAGGTATATAAGGCATGAGGACCAGGAACTAGAGCTGGTTAAGTTTTTAGGCTTTCAAGCAGCAGTTCAGCTGAGATCCATTTGGATGAGGACTCAGAGGCTTCCAGTCTGAGGAAACAGGATCAGCTGAGGAATTGGCAAGGTGAGAAAGCTGTGGCTTGTTCTGATTCTCTGATCTTCCAGTATTCACCCCAGTACCTGGCTTCAGGTTTCTTTTTATTAAGAACTTTTAAGATTCATGCTACAAGTTTGTGAAGCCACTGAGATTTAGAGGTTGTTTGTTTCAGTGTGTGGTAAGTATTCCTCTGACAAAAATCACAACCAAATGGAAAGAAATGAATATAACAGCAAACATTAAGTTAAAGTAGTATACTATAAGTTAAAATAGTATAATAGGATAGACTAGAGAGACCATCAGGGTACGTTACAGACAGTGAAGACTACATACTATATGGCATAACATTTGTTTAAATCCCTATGTCTACTACTTCCAATACGAATCTCACATTTGAAAATCCATTACTTTCAAGCTGAAGAGAGGTTTGAGGGAGGTGACAAAAGAGCAGGCTTTGAAGGATGGGGGAACATATCTACTACCTCATGGAGGAAGATGTATAGACTGCCACTATCTCTGGTGGTTTGAATGTAATGGCCCCCATATTCTCACAGGGAGTGGCACTATTAGGAAGTGTGGCTTTGTTGGAGTGGGTATGGCCTTGTAGGAGGAAGTGTGTCATGTAGGGGTGTGCTTTGAGGTTTCCTATGCTCTGGATACTGCCCAGTGTCACAAACCACTTCCTGTGAACTGCAAGATGTAGGTCTCTCAGCTATCTCTCCAGCACCACATCTGCCTGCATGCCACCATGCTCCCCACCATGATGATAATAGACTGAACCTCTGAAACTGTAAGCGAGCCCCAATTAAATGTTTTCCTTTATAAGAGTTGCCATGATCATGGTGTCTCTCCACAGAAATAGAATCCCTAACTAAGACACTACCTTGTGGCTGTTTGTTGTGGTTATTTGTTATTTGTACCTGCTGAGTTCACTTTCTCTTCCCAGATTTAGTTCATTTCATTTGTCTGAGGCTGGCTGTATTCTTTAGCATCAAGGGAATGAGCACAGGCATTCCATAGTCAATGTGCTCTCATTTGGAGCCACAGTGATTGGTTCAAAGGTGAACACATGATCCAAGTTGATACAACTAGCTCTAAAGCTGGGGTTTGTGGCCACAGGGGAGAACTTGCTTAAGAATTGAACTATCATTGAATAAAGCACAGTCAAGGGATAGAACCAAGTTGTAACGTCACCATTTGAACCCCTGAGATTCATCATGCTTGAAGTCATCCCAATAGTTTTTAGTCAGTTTTGTAATTCTACCTCCTTGCCTCTTCCAGTTGGAAGTGGATTTTTGGTACTTGTAACTGAGACTTCGCTTTCCACTGCATTCAGATGTCACTTCCTTAGTAGAATGGGACCCAGAAAGCAGCAGACTGGGAAACAGCTGCTCCTCAGGCTTTGCCAAGGAAAAGTGGTTTTAATCACCAAAGAATCAAGCTTCAACATATGGAAATATATAAAGTAAAGTAAAGTAAAGGAGAACTTGATTTTTTTCTTGTTTTCTTTTTTTTGAGAGAATGAAGAACAGATGAGTACTATTAAAACTACTAATATGTTTTTCTTCATTTATTCTACTAATATGTTTCTCTTCATTTACTCAACAAATATCTATTGAACACCTATCATGTGTTACGAACAATGTTAGGAACTGGAAGCTGTTATGCTGTGGAGATGTTGAGTTCTCATAAAGAACTAACTATATGTCAGACACTGCTTGGAAATGGTTATGCTCATTAATCACACTGTTCATTCATATCAAACTTACCAAACACATATGATTATTATCTCTGAGGCATGAACACTAAGACATAAATAGGTTAAATGAGGAAGAGGCTATGCTAGTTTGAACTTTGGGATGTTGCCTTCAAGTGTAGGCCTAAAAATCATTGAGTCACACCCACTCATACTGCCATGGTCCTTGTTCATTCACACCCCCATGGTCCTTGTTCACTCACAACTCAGTGTTCCTTATGAAGGACCATTCTTGGAGCCTGTAAGCATCTTTGCTCTGAGTAACTTTTACTAAACCAGGTCTGACTTTGACTTTCTATGTAGTATCACTTGCTCAATTTCAAGCACAGATTAGTTAGTTTTTCTGAATAGTCTAACAATTAGCACTATGGATAAACTGGGGGCACATGTTGGGTGGCAGAATACAGGCATATTATTAGGAATGTATATGTAGGAACCAGATTCAAATCTGTAGTCCATACTTTCTATATATGTGAGCATGTGAAAAGCTACTGATTCTCTCTGAGCTTTTATTCTAGAAATCACACCGACCCATGACTCTACTGTATCTGAATGTTGCATATCTATAATAAAGCAACAAGGTTACTGGGACTGAGTCAGTACCCAGTAAATGGTATCTGTTATAGCAATTCCCTTTGGCTTTTCAATCCCTTGTGTTAACTGGGGAGCTAGACAAGATGGTGTATGAGGTTTCTACTCTCAAACATTTGAGTGACTATCATTTTCCAAATGCTAATTTGGGGATGGCAAATTATTATTGCAATGGGTTTTCTGCATAAAGAATTACACTTTAGAAGATGGTAGTTTAGTTCAGTTGTTGAGTACTTGCCCAGTCAGTGCAGAACTCTGGGCCCAATTTCCAGCACTACCATAAAGAATTATTTTCTGATATCTTTCTTTACAATTTAACTTTGTGTACTCATTAGAAAGAGCCAAAGGCAGGCTGAGAAGATGGCTTAATGGATGAATTATTCACTTTGCAACTGAAAGGACCTGATTTAGGTCCCCAGAACCTACATAAACAATCCAGGCCGGGCAATGGTGGTGCATGCCTTTAACCCCAGCACTCAGGAGGCAGAGTCAGGTAGATCTCTATGAGTTTGAAGCCAGCCTGGTCTCCAAAGTGAGTTCCAGGAAAGGCACAAAGCTACACAGAGAAACACTGTCTTGAAAAACCAAAAATTAATTAATTTTAATTTTTTTAATTAATTAAAAATATTATTAAAAATAATTAAAAATATCCAGGCATTGTGGTGCACAACTATAATCCTGGCACTGGGGAGGCAGAGACAGGAAGATCCCTGGGATTCATTAGCCAGCCAGCCCAGCTTACCTGGCAAGTTCCAGACCAATGAAAGACTTTTTCTCTCAAAAAGAAAGAAAGAAAGAAAGAAAGAAAGAAAGAAAGAAAGAAAGAAAGAAAGAAAGAAGGAAGGAAGGAAGGAAGGAAGGAAGGAAGGAAGGAAGGAAAGAAAGAAAGAAAGAAAGAAAGAAAAGATGAAAGGAAGAAGAAGAAAGGAAGGGAGAGAAAGATCTATAGCATCTAAGGAAAAGATAAGTATACACTACCATTATTGGTTTTAGAAAACAAATTTATGTCATCACATTTTAATTTTTATGCTTTTGTAAATATACTCATTCTGATATTCTGAAATTTTAACTTATACTTCTGATCTTCTATGAAAATTTCATAAATTATTCTAAATGACAAATAAGTGAAAGAGACTAAATACTCTTGTTTCTCAGATACTTCTTCCAATGAGGTCAATTATCCTCCATTTGTTCCCTTATTTGTTACTTTGTAAAATGGCAGAGCATCCATGCCTTATTTCTATATTCTGATGCCTCTTCACTTGAACATTATGAAAGAGATTCTACTCCAGATGGCCTCAAATACACACTGTGGAGTCAGCTAGCATCAGGAAGAGTTCCAGTTCTTCTATTTGGAGAGGATGTACAAAAAAGGTGTGAGATAGATTTTGGCATAAGTGATGAATTTTCTCTGAGTTTAAGGATGATCAAAGGTAGTCTCTAAACTGCCACCAATGTCAGCTCTGTGGGATGACTAAAGGGCTTCTGGAATCACTTGAGCAGCTGTGATACTGGTGCATTTTTGCCCCTCTTCCCTGGATGTGTGTTTATTTGGTCTTCTTTAGCTTGTCTTTTTGAGACATCCCTCTACCTTATGGATGCCATCTCCATTCCTCTAGACATAAGGTACCTTGATGAATGCCTTCTCTATCTTAAATTTCCTTGACAGCTATCAATACAGGATCTCTGTAAATTAGTCTATGAGGGACCGAGATGTGATCAGCTTCCTGCCTCCTCATGCCAGCAGAGTCCCAGAAGAGCAGTATAAGTGAACTCCTGAGGAAATAAATACCCATCTGCTCATCTCCGGCTCCTACCAGCTCAGAGAACCAAACTGTTTTCCTGCCTTGGAGCAACCTCAAGAGCTCAACTCTAAAGTCAATGACAGATTTAGCCACGAAACCTGAAACAGAAAGGCTGTATAAAACATCCCATCCTGATATTCTCATCCAGAAGTGTAGAACCCATCTTGTGTCAAAGAAAGAGGGTGAAACTTTCTATTCATTATGATGGATGTGTGTAGTCATTCAAAGGCATTTACCAACGTACAGTACAAGTCACAAATAAGGAACAAAGAAACATGAAACACCAACATCCCTGCTTTCTATGTATTCATAGTCTTCTTAGAGAAGTCAAGTTCTGGGTGGTGACCATTTAGTATGATCAGTATTGAGCTTTCCATGTGTGTCAAGACATTAAGGAACATAAAGGTTATTATTTTTGTTTGTTGAAGTGTGAGGGAGGTGTAGCACGAATCTTAACAGGTCTTATTAATAAAATCAAACCTGGAGCCAGGTATTGGGGTGAATGCTGGAAGATCATAGAAGCAGAACAAACCACAGCTTCCTCACCTCACCAGTTCCTCAGCTGATCCTGTTTCCTCAGACTGGAAGCCTCTGAGTCCTCATCCAGAATGAATCTCAGCTGAACTGCTGCTTGAAAGCCTAAAAACTTAACCAGCTCTAGTTCCTGGTCCTCATGCCTTATATACCTTTCTGATTCCTGCCATCACTTCCTGGGATTAAAGGTGTTAGTCACCATGCCTGGCTGTTTCCAGTGTGGCTTTAAATTCACAGAGATCCTGATGGATCTCTGCCTCCCAAGTGATAGGATTAAAGGAGTGTGTGCCACCATTTTCTGGCCTCTGTATTTAGTGGCTGTTCGGTTCTCTGACTCTAGATAAGTTTATTAGGGTGCACAATATTTGGGGGAACATAATATCACCACAGGGAGGGCTGGGGAAAACTTAATAGGAGAAGAACCTTTCTAAGTGTGTGCTCAATGAAGAATACCATTTTGCCATAATAGTAAGTGAGATCCAGTTTAGGGGAGGAATGGCATGTGTAAAAAGGGTGAGGGATCTAGAACGCTTGTCATAATGTAAACAACCCAGTGGGAAGGAAACGAGGTGGAAAAAGGAATTCAAAAATTATTGTGGGGATGGAGAACTGGCTCAGAAGTTAGGCACACTTGCTGAGCAATCCTGAGGGCTGCAATTCAGATCCCAGCATACATGTAACAAGCCAGGAATCCTGCAAACAACAGTAATTCCAGTAATTCTGGCCTCCATGTGTGCATAGGGATGTGAACTTACTGACATATGAATACATATGCTTATAAACAAACAAGTAAAGTATATCTTAAACACTAATTTGCTGTCAAACTTGATAACTGTGTGTATAATTTAGAGTTCATTCGTTGCAGATAAAGTGGCACTATGGAAGGTTATTAATCAAGGGAAGGATGACACTGCTTCCAAGATGGAGCACAAGGCAGGGAAGAACTGGCTTCACAGAGACTATTTAGTAAGTTCAGACTTGATTTGTACAGTAGGAGATAGGGACCCTCATAACAAAGACTAGTGAGGTTCCATCTAGTAGTACCTTGGTCAGCCTTAATGTACAAACATTGCTTTTGTGTCACCTAGACTCTAACTAGCAGCAATTGCAATATTGATGCAGGTTAAGGGAATGAGCAGAAGTGGAGTGCTTCTACTTTTTAAGGGCTTTCTATGAATGTAAACAGGAGGTTCTGCAAGCCCACAGATTGTGTTCACAGATTAATTCCATGACATAGAATGGATGTGGAGTGTGAAGTGATATAGAATGGATGTAGCAGAGTGAAGGAGGACTGCTTTGCTTTGCTCCAGTCATACTAGACAACAAAAGGCTCGTTATTTAGGGAGAATGATGGAAACAGGATACCCAGTGTCCTTGATAGCTCTAGGTTTTGAGTGAAGGCCAGACACTAGGAAGCAGAAGTCATCAGATGATGCATTATATCACAATGCTACAGCTATACATGTTTGCTGCTTTCAGTTCTTGTCTCGTCCAGGTTGTAGGTCCATTCACAGTTGCTAGCTCACCTTGGTGGTGCTGAGTCTAGGGTGAGAGGGATACCTTGGGTTTGTTGTCTTTAGCATTGTATCCAAAGACAAAGACTTAAATGCAAGTATTTGGAAGGTGGTTTCAGAAAACACTACTTAGAAAATGAAAAGTGGGGCAAGCAGGAAAGGATGACACAATCACACGTGCTTTGAATAAGAGTGTCAACAGCAGGGGCTCTGGAGAAGAATCCCATTAGAAGCTGTGAAGCACAGTGGTAATCATGATACTCAAAGCAATCCTCCATGAAGGACAAGGAAGCTGAGTTGTTTCTTTACTAAATTTCTTTTCCAGCATGCCCAAGTACCAGCCAAGTATGTTTTTGTAGAAGTTGCAGGTGTTGGGAGCAAACGGCTTGGAGTATGTATAGAGGAAGGAAGATACGCAGAGGTGCAAACAAAGACCTGCTATAGGAGTCTACAATCCACATCCAAGACATCTAGTCCTACACTTGGCCCACACTTGGGAAATGATTTATACTGTAGCTTCAAGGAGGAGGAGGAGGGAGATACAAACACTGTAGTTCAATTTAAAAAAAAAAAGTGTGTGTTGCGGTTAGTTTTTATTGTTTACTTGACACAACTTGGTAAAAGGACACCTCAGCTGAAGAATTGCAAGTCTGGGAGGGGGCAGAAGGTGAGGTGGTCCCAAGATAGGAAAAGCAGAGGAAGAAGAGAGCTGGGAGAACACTCAAACATTGTGGGTGGTTGTGGGTATCATAGGAACCTGGGCAGTGACTTCCGTCTCAGATAATCACTGTGAAGTTTTGAACATGAAAAGCAATCTTCCCTGAAATAAACTCCATTATGAACATTGCAAGCTGCATGATCTAAGGGGTAGACTAAAATCAAAGAGATCGTCACGCTATTTGTTAGCCCGGGAGAAGAAATCTTTCTGTAGTGTGAGAACAGGATAAGGTGACTTGTGAATACGCAACAGATTTTCCCAAAAATTACAACTTAGGTGGACCCAATACCTCAGGAGCATCCAGGGACAAAGAAGACTCAGGAATTCCTGACTGGGGTACATTTTGTAGTACAGATGTTCCTTGAATTATGATCTGGCTCCACTCCAATAAACCTATTGTAAGTTTAAACTCTCCCATAAGTCCAATGTGCACTGAATACCTAACCTATTGCCCTTGTAGCAACACAGCACGCTTGAGTGTCAGTTGTGTCCCCTCATGATTACAGGACTATGAGTGGTGGCTCACTGCCACTGCCCAGCATCACCTGACATCACACTGCACATCACTAGCCATGGAAAAGATCAAATTCAAACTTCAAAATAAGGTTTCCAGTGAATGTTAATCACTTTTGAACCATTGTGAAGTTAAAAAAAATGTTAAGTCAAACCTTCACAAGTTGGCTATTTAAAAATAAAAGTAATGAATTTAACAGAGGGCAAAGGTGTTCTTTTGCATTGTGTGTGACTCTTAGATTGTTCCTAAACTGAAATGGCTTTGCAAACTGTTTACTTCAGTCCTAGAAGAGGGATGTGGGATGCATAACTAGTGAGAGTCTGAACAAGAGAGGTTAAGGCAGTAGAAGACAGACTTTTGGCAAAGATTCTCTCCCTAGAACATGCATCAGAATGTCAGAGAAGGTTTGCTGAAGCCTGTTTGGCCCAATCATCAGAATGTCTGAGTTAGCAGGTTTGGTGTAGTGTGCAGGAATTTGCCAATGCTGATGGCCCCAGGATCAGACATTGAGAACCACTTGGTGGACCAAAGTTCATGGTTTAGAGCAAAGATAAGGATAGCCAAGAAAGTATATAAAGTATATAAAGCCTTGTCTAAAAATTGAAACAACAGATTTTAACTATAAACGCTAGTGAAATACCTGAGGAGGGATTCTAAAAGGTTAATCTGCCTTAGCTTAGCTGGACAAACATTTCCAGCTCCTATCTGCATGCTTGATTCTTAGAGGAGAGGACTTGCTGTGGTGGTACCATCATTCTCCACACTCCTTCCAGATGAAAGGCATGTATTTATATCTGCTCTATTAAAAGACACCAAGTAAAATGGGAACACTATGTCAGCCACTGGCTTAGAATGCAAGTCATTCCCAGCCTCTGAAGAGACTAGACACCTCCATATGAATCATGAACCCTCTGGAAATCCTTCGTTCCACCCAGTAATTTTCAGTGTTTGGGGCAAGCATGATCCAGTATCTCATATTTCCAGTTTGTTGCAGAATCTTGCAGGCCATTGTTTACTGCCTTAGCATTAAGGTAGTTTTGCTGGATATTAACTTCTCAGGAGTTATAAGTTGAACTAGAGTAGAGTTACTTCTCAGAATATACAAGAACCATATCTCCCTACTCTGAAGCCATAAATTAGGCTGTTGGAAAGGAACATGGTAGCTCTTTGAGGTTACCAGGAGACACTTTAGGGGCAGTGTTTAACCGCAACAGGAGAAGAGCAGCTACTTACTAAGACCCTGAAGGGGGCTTTTGCTCAGCTTCCCCAGACCACCATTTTGTTCATACCATAATGTGTCTGCACATTCGCATTCAGAATCAGATTAGAGCTCCTTGTTTTTGCTTTCACTTTCATTTTTATTGATGGTTTATTGTAGACATTACCATCTCAAAATCATAAGGTGGATTAACATCAGACCAAATTAGTAACAAGATACTGGAGGAAAATCTCTTGGAGTAGTTTTTAGAGCAATTGAGAGGCTCCAGGCTTCTCCAGGAGCCCCACAGTACACTGGACTCTCTTCTCATAAATATACACCCATAGATACTATCTTCTATGCCATTAATTTATGGACCCTTCAGATGAAGAATACATAAGAGCAGTAATCTCAGTAAAGCAGAAGAGCCTAGAGCAGGAGGAAGAGGGATACAGAATAATAAAATGGGGCAGGATGCAGGACAAGCAGACCTCATAATGTAACACCAGCGACTCTAATAAGCAATTCTTCAAATAGAAGTGTCTTGACACATAACAGTCCTTTGTGCAGGTCTCTGGACAACAAGTGAGTAATATTCCCACAGTTGCTGGTTCAGTGTTTAGACTTCTACCTGAGCACCTGAGAGTCCTGTGCAAACTATCATCAGGAAAAAGATGACTGATAAGGTACATCTACTTCAAAACCTTGGATCAGAAGTACTATTAATCATTTCCAGTTCTATTTCATCAACAAGAACAAACTGAAAACCCACATCTTGATGCAAATAGGGCTGGAGAACATAGCTACTCTCTGTAAAACCATTTCTTAGCCTGGACACCAAACCATCAAAAGAGGAGGCCAGCAATTCCTATTGCATCCAGGCCATTGCATGCAAGGAAAATCAGGTTGAAATAAATGATAAGGTGCCCTGGAAAGGAAGGCAAATTGCTAAAAGGTATAAAACTGAAGATACTTATAAGAAAGCTATGGTTTTAACTTAGTAGCAAGTTAGGTCAGAGAAGACAACTGCCTTGCAGCCTCAGAACTGTCTAAGGCTGAATATCTCCTTTGCTTGCGTTTCTACTTCTAAGCAAAGTACCATCCCTAGGATGAGTTCTTCATTTATAGTGTATGCTATCATACCTAGCTATCTGAACCAGAGTTTAAATATATAATTGAAAAGAAGGGTATTAGGGATTCCTTATATAAAAGATACACAGTTGAAATGTCCTATTTACTCCAAGTATGCAAATTTGTGTTCATTCACAAAGCTTTCTGCATATATCCAAGTTATTTTCTTTAAGTGAAAGTCTACTGTTAGGAGTTGTAGGGTTTTCAGGACATAGACCATACCTCAATGCATTGTCTATGACATCTAATTTCAGATACTTGTGAAGTAGACTCGGTGAACAATCTCACAAAATTTTAACTGGTTTCTCAATCTTTTAAACATTTCAGGAGCATTTTTAGCTACCCACCACCATTAAAAATTTCCAAAAGTTTAAAATTTAGTTTCCATAAAACAACTCTTTTAGCCATTCATGTTTCATCAATTTGTATGATATGTAATTTACTTAACTTTAATAACAAGTAAATATGGGAAAATATCATAAAAGGCTTAAAACAGACCATCAGTTTGTAGTGAGGGGAAAATTCAGCCATAGACAACAGGTGGATTGATCAGCAAGGCCCTGAATAGTCAGTCAGTGGCCATGGACCCATGGACGTTATGTTTTATAGCAGAGATATGGATCCTTGGTTAATTTTGAGTGGTCAGCAGCCTTTAAGATGGCCTACAGGAGCCTTGATGTTTGGGACTTATACTTATACACTATATAGTGGCTTCTCAAACTGAATTCCTAACTGGCCTGTGTAGCCATTGCACCATGGCAGAAGTGTCCACCTTTTGGCAGCAGAGGGTTACTCATAATGGCTGTTGCAACTTCTTTCTGCCTTATATCACTTGCTCCATGGGAAGCCACTTACCATGCTATGAGGACATTCAGGCAACCCTGTGGATGTATTTAATGTTTCCTACCAACAGTCAGCACCAATTTGCCTGGCAGGTTAAGTGGGCCACTTCAGAAGCAGAATTTCTACTCCCAGTGAAAGCTGCACTTCACCCAGCCCTTAGCTAACATTTAAATGTCTTTTGAGAGATCTTAAGCCAGAAGGATCTGGCCAAGCTGCCCTTGGACTTCTTATCCTCAGACATTAGAGAAGATAATAAAGAGTTATTGTTTAAACTATCAAGATGATTTGTGATTTATTATCAGTGACTGACAATAAATCTGGCAAAAGTGCATTCATGTCTGTCATGTAAAGAACCTTCTGTAAGAATGGGCTGTGAGTTTTGCTAGGATGCTCTAACACATTGGAGATTTTAAGGAGTGGTAGCCATAGACCATGCATGAGCTGGTTCAAAGCTGTGATCATGAAGGAGAGAGGACCATTTGTGGAGAAATCTAGAAAGCTTGGCCTTCTTAGCACCAGATTCAAACAAACTGACAAATTCAGGCTTGTGAATATGTCTAATGAACCAAGGATAGCTCTGAAGTAGCCCCATGTGAAGACTTAATATTAGGAGGAATTCTTGTGAGGTACTTGAGCATGAACTTTACATATGAAAACTTTGTGTTGTAATGTCAAAAGCTTGAACTCTTCAGAACAGTCAGATTTCCAAAACTTTTCTATTCTAAGTGTGGTATACTCCAACACTGATATAGCCTGCGAGCTGGCTAGGGCTGCAGTGTCTCATGCCCTGTGGCAAACTGACTAAATGTAAACCTTCATTGTGTCAAGATTCCAGAGTACTGTGTGTACTTCAAAGCCAGAGAAACCTTTAACTAATGATCACTTGTTGGTGACTTGAGATTGGAAAGGAATAAAATCTAGAAGGATTGCTTCTGGAAAGAGTTTCTTTTTTCTAGAAATAAGTTCCAAACTTGAAAGGAACACTGTAGCATCGCTTCCTGGCTTAGAGCAGGTTGGAGATCATGTCTTCCCAAATTAACTTTCCTTTCTAGTATTCTGATGGTATCTTGTGATTCTTGTCTCCGATCTCATTGTGTCTTACATGTACAACCCTTGTTTCAGGAGCCCTCAATCCCCTGGTTCACTGCCTTTTTTATCTTATGCTTGTGCTCTTGTTTGCTCTAGTGGGGCACACTCATCAAAATCTAATAATGTGTTGTCATAACAAAAGCACATCTTGTGGTGGGTGATTGTGGTATGTTTAGGACATGTGGCTTTCTGCCATGATGAGAAGGTAGACTGCTGCCTCGTGATATTTACATCCAAGAGTCCCTGTCAGGATATAAACACATGCCCTGTGATCTGGCAGGCTGAATTTGAAAGGATCAAGCAGCAGACTGGAGAAGTCATTAATTACATTATCACCAAAAATACTTTGTGCTTTTCTTTAGCATTATAAGTACCATTGCTGCTGGTAATGGCCCTTTATTTGTCCAGTGGGGTTTGCTCCCACTAGATTAGATTGAGTGTTTCACCTAAGTCACAATAACAGATTTGGCTCTGTGGTTTAGCTGCTGGCTGTGGTTGACTGATACCCAAGCTTTTGACTCCCTGCTGCGTATCTAAGCAGTACAAGCTGCAGTCGATGCATTTGATCTACATAAAAAGAACACAAATTGCACGTTAGCCTTTTTTGAGTCCGGTAATCAGTCCCCCCCCACCAACTTTTATGCTCTTCTGGACAATTTGAGGCACTCTTGTGTGATCCAGAGAGGTTACAGGTTTTTTTTTTTTTTATGATTCAGGTAAAAAGAAAAGTCCTTTGCATTTTAATTACACTTGATATTCTCATTGAATGACCTCTGTAATTTATAGATTGTTCATAGTGCATGCTGTCTGCTGTCCTGCTGTGCAGCTGATAACATAATTCATGTGTACTTGCACCATAGGCACTGTGGGGCTAGTGGCCTCAGTTTATGTTTCTTCCTGAGTTTGCAAAATTCTTTGACTCATCCTTCAGAGTTCAGCTGCTGTGGCTGATGGCAGTCAATGCTTATGCAGGAGTAGTGAAAAGGCCACTCAGTGAAGTCAAGCTTGCTCCGTTGTCTACACATAAAGATGGCCTCTTCCTTTGCGGCCACCTGGGCTATTTGTAGCACCTTAGTGTCCATTGCAAAGCTAGAGACAGGGTGTTTTGTGCTCTGAAAAAATATTCTGAACATTTAGGTCAAATTTATAGGAAGTCAAATTTATGTCTTTTTAAAATGTTTTTGTACATAGCTCTTTTATTTGCTTCACATTAACACCGAAGCTAGAATATTAGCATTGTCCAGAAGGTAAACTATAGAGTTGAGTTAAATTATTTTATAATCCCAATTTTGATTTTTTAAATGTATTTAATTTTTCATGTATGGGTATTTTACCTATATGAATGTATGGACCAATGTGCATGTAGTGACCACCAAGGCCAGAAGGGGGCATCAAATCCCATGGGACTGTAGTTACAGAGCATTGTGAGTGACCATGTGAGTACTCGGACTCAAACCTTGGTCTTCTGGAAAAGCAGCCTGTACTCTTAGCTACTGATCCATCTCCCCAGCCCCTAATATCTCTGATTTTGATTTAGTGGTTTTATTAAAAAAAAAAAAAACACTTTGGGTAGAAATTGCCACCCAAAGTGTAGTGAGTGGGCCAGCAACTGTAGTCTACCCTGAGAGCTTCTTAGGAGTTCAGCCTCTCCGACCCCACCCTGAAACAACTGAGTGTCAATCCACCTCCTAGCAAGGTACCTCCGTGGTATTTGAGAAATGCAGACTTAAACAACTGGTTCTCAAAACAGCATATACAAATTCTCTAAGAACTCTGCAAAAAGTACCCTGATGCCTGGACTCCAGTGTCTGAGACTGATTACGTTGCATGATCATAGTTTTACATGCTCTTTGGGTGAATCTAACATGAAGCTAATGGTAGAAATCTCTGGTTTGCACAAAATCTTAGAGATTATTTATTTATTTTGGTGTGTGCTGGGGGAGGTGTATTGTGTGATGTGGTGTGTTATGGTATGTGTGCAATGTATATGCTTGTTAGTATAGGAATGTACATATGTACATGTGTGTGTGTGTGTGTGTGTGTGTGTGTGTGTGTGTGTGTGTGTGTGTGTATCTGTGTAGGTTACAGGCAGATGTCAGGTAATTTTCTTCAATTACTGTCTATCTTTGTGTTTCAACAGTCTCTCACTGAACCTGAAGGTAATCCATTCATCTAGGTTGGCCAGCCAATGAGCTTTAGGGATCTGTGTCTCTCCCAGACATTAGTGGAGGTTAGACGCACACAATACCATGCCTCGATTATTACTTGGGTTCTGGGAATTCCAAATTAAGTCTTGATGCTTGCTGACTAAACCATCTCCCCAGCCACTGAACTGTATTTGAAATCAATAGCCCTAAACCTAAATCAGTGCCCCATGGACAAGTCCAAAATTTTCATTCTCATTTTCCTAGGGCATCCAGCAGGGATTTTACCACAAATTAACTTACAAGCATTCATTCAGTGACTATTAGGGGCTCATGTCACTGTACTCTACAAGTCTACTCCAACAAGCCAGAAAGCAACATTAGACTCTCTCGTGCCATAATATTTAACAGTCACTCTGTGTCTGCTGATAGCTCTGTAGGATTGTGGGCCCCCAAATATCTTTGAAAAGTAACCCTTTGTTAAAGTTAGAGCCCACCAGTTTGGGTTCTAAAAGAGCCAGTTTCAGAGAATCCTAATTTCACAGATAGACATAATTTAGGACTTGGGCATGTCTTTTCTAGGATGTATTTGGCAAGTTTTTTAAAAATTATTTTTTAATTAGAAAAGGTGGTCTTTTGTTAAAGATTTTCAAATGGAACTTGGAGACCTGAGTTTGAATTCTTACTTTATCACTAAAAGGCTTGCTATCATATCTGAAAATTTAAATTCCTTACCAACTACACAGTGACAAATTTAGGCTAAGCAATAACCCAGATGCCAATCAAATGTGCACATAACAGGGTTGGTCTATGTGTGTTCTAAGCAGAGAAGCCAACTTCTAGAGCAGGGGTTCTCAACTTGTGGATTGCGACCCCTTTGAGGGTTCAACAAGCCTTTCATGGGGGTCAAATATCAGATATCCTGAATATCAGATATTTACGTTATGATTCACAAGAGTATCAAGACTATAGTTATAAAATAGCAACAAAATAATTTTATAATTGGGTGTTACCACAACATGACAAACTTTATTAAAGGATCACAGTATTAGGAAGTATGAGAAACCACTGCTCTAGAGGCTCTGCTGTACCTGTTGCTGCTTATCTGGACCACCTAGGTTTTGCTAACAAGCACAACAAATATTGGAAAGGAGTTTTAATAATGAATAAATAACTCATTAATTAGTTTCATAAATGTTGAAATGAGCCTCTGATTACAAAATCCCATGATTTCAAGGTATGTGAAATATATTAGTGGTACTCTCTAATTCTGTATGAGTCACTGTAACAACCCAGTAATAGCTATGTGTGGTACCCTCAGATGGCACTCAAGAATTGAACACAGGTCAGTAAGGTGGGCTTGGTTCCTGCTACCAAGCCTGACAACCGGAGTTCAGGCTTCAGCCTCCATATAATATAAAGAGACTGACTCCCTATTTTATCTCCATGCATGTCCTGTGGCACACACATACACATTATATCATAAACACATGGAGAAAACATCTAAAAAGCAAAAAACAAACAAAAACTCCCCAAACTCTAGACGTGCCCTTGCCCAGTCTTTTTTAGGAAGATTTCTTGTTGCCTGATGTTGACTACAATGAAGGGGTAGTCCTTCCCCTACAGTGTTGAGACTGTGAGCATATGTGAGTGCAGTTTTCTTGTAAAGAGGTAGATTGTAGTTTGTGAATTGCTTTCCTCATAATCTTTTTCTGTTGCTATAGCTGAAGAGTGAGCCCTCCTTCACTCAAACACTTTCCCTAGCCACCACTAGCTACCATTCTAACAGCTGATCATAGACAAGTGGGCATGGCTAAGCCACAACTCAATTGTGTATGATGTGACCTGGAGGATTTTTATAATATTTTTATTAATTATTTGAGAAATTTGTACAATTTTTAAAATCATATTCATCCTGTACTTCTCCTGTAGCCCCTTTCAGATTCAGTCCCCACATCTTCCCACCCCTTCCCAACTTCATGTCCTTCTTTTTTTTCTTAAAAAAACCCTGCTGAATCTAGTTTGTGTTGCCCATACACTCATGGGTATGAGGCATCCATTGGATCATGGTTGACTGACCTACCAGGAACACATGGTGAAAGAACACTGACCTCCCCTCTTCCATAAGCCACCAATTGACAGTAGCTCTTCAGTTAGTAGTGAAAGCTCATGAACCCCTTCTTCAGTGCTAGTATGCAGACTGACTTGATCTTGCACAGATCTTGTGCAGGCAACCACAAATGCTGTGAAGTCATGAGTACAATGGTACTTTCATGCCCTAATGGCACTGTTTTGCTCTGATTTTCTTCAAACTCTGTCCTTCTCTTCTATGATGACCTTGAGCTACGATGCCATGGTGTGTGTATGTGTGTGTGTGTGTGTGTGTGTGTGTGTGCGCGCGCGCGCGTGTGTGATAGATGTCCCATTTGTGGCTGAGTACTCCACTGACATTCTCTGAACTTTGACCAGTTGTGAGTTCCTGCCTAAACCACCATCCACTGTACAAAGAAATTTCTACAGTGTCCTTGTGCCTCTTATCTAGTAGTTTACCTCTGTGGATCCCTGGCCCTTTATGTAACAAACTCAAGAGGATTATGCTTACACTCCTTTCCCAGTTTATTATTCTTAATTAAAAATTTCTCATGTAGAAGAAAAAGCTAAACAGATTAAGTTATTCTAGATTGTAATTATTCTTGCATTTGAGTTCTTGTGTTTGCTACATATTCCTCTCAATCATAACCCACACCATGTGACTCTTTTCAACAATCCCAAGGCCCTGGGAAATTCAGCCTATTTTTTCTACTCTCTCTGTATGGACCTAATTGAATCTGTGAACTGTACTATGGAATTCTGACAAGGCTCTGAATGTTGCTTAGTTAATAGAATACGCAAGCAAAAAGCAGTGTGGAGGAGACGGTACTTTATAATCATCTCACTTTGCAGGCTCTTTTTATTCTGAGAAACTCTGGCGATGAGTTTGGTTTCAATTTACCATTTTCCTTCAAGGGAACCTAGCCATGGCACTCATTTCCTAGTATGGTTTAAATGAAGCATTGACCCCAGGGCATAGTGCTTTGTGGGCTGAGTCAATAACAGCTATTGCAAGAAGCAGACCCCAAGTGCTGAAGTCTGATTCTTTGCATGTTCTGGCAAAGGAGGAAAAGCATGTTTAATTGTCCCACTGGCACACTGTTATTCTCATTTCATCCTCCTAAACAGCCTTGGTACCTTTCTATTGTGGCTTCCTAAGGATTCCTGGCATGAGCCTTTTATAATTCCTAATGAAGCCTTTGTACTATTTTCAGTCAAGATTTGGGGCATGAAACAAAGAAAAGATTTGATAGAGCTGTTTCCAGTGTAGTTATTGAAAATAATCCCAGCCTATCAGGGCCAAAAATAACTGAGATCTAGACAAAGATCAAGTCATTGTTACAATCTTGTGCAATAGCAACTCCAATGAGAAACAGGCTGGGCAGCAAACCAACAGAGACAGTTCATCTCAAAGAGTTTTTCCTTAGAAAAGTTCAAGACATCTGGCTCCAAACTTGGAGGTTTTCCTGTTTTATGTTATCTAAACATTTGTTGAGTTTTATCTTTGCTGTGTATTCTTGTTTTTCTAAAAGAACTTACCTTTATTTTAAAAGACCGCATAAGGAGCTGGGAAGATGGCTCAGTGGATAAAGTGCTAACTGTGGGATCCTAGGGACCTGAATTTGGATCTCTAACACTCATAGAAAAAGCCCAGAGGCAGGTGGATCCTAGGAGGCTTGCTAGCCGGCTAGCCTAGCTGAAATAGCGAGTTTCTGGTTCAATAGAGACCTTATCTTAAAATACATGCTGGAGAGAGATTGAGAAAGACATCCTGATATGAAATTCTTTCCCCTACATGTGCCTACATGGATGGAAGAACACACATGCACACATGAACATGTATATACCATGTACACAAAAGAATATATCACATGCATGTATACACACACACACACACACACACAAAGGCAGCACAAAATAAATGCTCTACTAAGTGCTTCAAGTATATTGCAATTATACATTAGTGTACCTACTTACATTTAATTGATTTTAGGTTTTATGTCTATATACATTTTATGTGTATGAATGTTTGCCTACATGTACATATGTGTATCACATGTGTACCTGGTACCTATGGAGGTCAGAAGAGGGCAATGGTTCCCATGGAACTGGAATTATAGATGATTTTGAACTGCAATGTGGGTCCTGAGAACTGAACCCAGGTCCTCTGGAAGAGCAGTAAGTACTCTTATCCCGAGTCATGTCTCTAGCCCTCTACCTATATTTTAAACAATTATATTAAAACATAAATGCCTAAAGTATCTGTTAAAATGTCCCATAAAATATGAGGTTAAAGACATTGGCAGGTATTTCTTTGAGATAACTGAGATTTTTAAGTCCTCATATTTCTAACCTCGGGCCAGTAGTTGATGACTAGATGAGTTTACTGGTCAACAGTTATGCAAAACTAGAAACCTTTAATTAATTTCTTTGATGAGAACCAAATATAAAACCTCAATGATTTTAGAAACATAAAATCCCAGCATTTTCCCAGAACCAAGTGCAATGCCCCTTAAATTCAAGTTTTAAGATATTTTTCTTAGATCAATATCAATAAATAGTCACTCTATGCCAATTATTGCATACTGTAGTGTAAATGTGTCTCCCAAAGTTAGTGTATTAGAATTTACATTCTTGGTGTAGTAGTACTGGGAAGTGGGGCCTAATAGATAGTATTTGGTATTGGTGGAATTATTAAGGCCACTCCACGTAGTTAAAAGGGAGGTTTATTTTGTGGGGTAACTTACAAATGAAGGGGTAGGTTGCAGGGTCTGGGAAAGGGATGGCGCAGTCCGGCGGTGTTCTCTGGAGAACTCTGCTCGGTCTACCTCCAACGTCCAGAGTCCGGGAACCAAGAGCGAGCTCTCTTCCCGATCCTTGGTCTTCTGCTTCCTCCTCAGCCCTGCCTTGTGGGCGTGACCATTACCGAAGCCTCAATGGGGGTTGGAACTTCCAGGCCAATGCTGGGATGGCTATCCACTACAATTTGGGGTATGAGGATGCTGTCCTCATGAACGGATTCATACCCTTCTCAAATGAATGGGGTAGTTATCATAGGTATGGTTTCATTTCACATTGGATGTTTGGCTGACCTTGGGGTGTGTGCTCTTGCTCTCTCTGTCTCTCCCTCTCCCTTTCACTCTCCCTCTCTCCCTCTACCTCTTTAGATCTCATGGTGTCTTGTTCCATGTGAGGAGGATGAAGAAAGACTTTACCAGATATTGAACTTCCCAGCCTCCAGGACTATAACACACACACACACACACACACACACACACACACCTTAAAAATAAATGACTTGATCTCTTTTATTATGTTATAACACACTATTGACTAAGACATTGTACAAGAAAATAGAGATGCATCTACAAAAAGTATAAATGGATGCAGATACAGATTCAGGGACTATCTAGTACCCCCATAATTTTGAAATCCATGATCAGAATTTGATGCATGGGAAATATTAAATACATCATTCAAATGACAGGAGACAAGTAAAAATGAAATGCAGATGCCCAAGTGCTTTAAGAGAGGAATTACAAAGCCCAGGGGAATCTACTTATTTTACTCTATGCTTATCTCCTCACTCTTCCTTTTATATTTCTGGAGATACTTATCTTAAGGCAGTAAGTAAATGAGTTACTGTGTTCAGTGTCTTAGGTTGCCCTGGTATTTGTATAACTTAAAAAATCCAGATTCCCTGATTCTCGATTTCAGATTTACTGGGATGGAGTTTGGGAATCCATGTTTTAAACTCAGAGTTGGGACATGGCAGTCACAGAATCAGTATACTCAGAATGCTTTGTGCTAAGAGACCAGAGGGCTAGAAATAAATATAAAGGCAAATTCCTGTTTATGAGTGATTTATTATTATAACTAGAGGAGAATGTTAGGAAGAGAAAAGGAAAATAATAAAACAAGCGGGAGGAAAACAAATAACTCAGGAGAAGGCTCATGGGGACTGTGCTCTATTTGCTGTTTGAGAGGTAGGGAGTGCTCTGTAAAGTTATGCACAGTAGGCTGAACCCTAAGCCCTGGAATGAATGAAACCCCACACACATATCTACATACTTTCAAATTATAAACAAGCTACAAACTGCTAGTCAGAACATGCCTACCTTCATAACTTTGATAACTATCTCTTCATTAGATCTGGAAGACCAACTGTGATTTTAAAATTTTTGGATTCCTTGAAGTTCTACATGGAAACACAGAGGCACAGTGAGAGAAAACCTGAATTATCAACCAGTAGCCAAACTCTTCCATTTTTAATTTCCTTGACTCCATCTCCTGACGGGAGGAGTTTCATGGACTCATGGCTAATGGACTGGAATGTCCAGACACATTTTTATCAATATCTCTTTGCAAATAATTTCCTCTTCTCTTCCCTCTAGAACAGGAGTCTGTTGGCTAGCTCTGCAGTCCACTTTTGGAAAGAAGGACTCATGGAAGAAGCCTATCCAGGCTCTAAAACACTGGCTTAGATAATTTGTGAAGGGCGTTCTAAGGATCTTATCACTAAAATAATGGGCTAGAAGGGTTTAGCTTTACTGGCATCTCATCCCCAGCCAGAATAAAGTCCTCTAATTAGGAAGGTCCAGGGAATGTCTGTTTGAGGAAGTCCAAGAATAGTCCTGTATAACACAAGATGATGTTTGAGTCCTGTAAACTACAGCTTGGTCCATTAGAATATGAAAACCACTGTCTGCAGAATAGAGTAAGTTATTCCTTTTTTTAAAGTCTCAGATATAGATTCAAATGTGGATCTACCAACCATGTCTGATGGAGTTTTTAATCAGTTAATATTCAGTTCAGCTGAACAGTAGCAAAATTATGTTTAGGAAAAAAACAAAGCAAAGTGAACAAAAAACACCTCACAATGTATTATAAACAAACTTTTTTTCCTTCATACAAATGGAAAGCTACAGTAGTGACTTCCAAAACCCCAGGGTCACATGCTCTCTCTAATGCTATACTGTCCTCAAAACTTGTTTTATCCTTCAATGTCCAATCTATACAATTGAACTCTGTCCATTGCATCCATAGTCTAACGAGTCTGAAAGAGGGGAAGGGAAAAAAAAATACAGTTTATTTATTTAAAGATATTTTCCAAAATGTAGGATAGAGATTCATTTCAGCTGTTAAAGAACTTGTTGAGCAAGCAAGAGTAATGGAGTTCAGATCCCTATAATTCAACCCAAATGCTGGAAGATGTGGTAGCCAGCCTAAATTTGAGCATCAGAAGGCAGAGGTAAGGAATCCCCAGTATTAACCTCAGACACACACACACACACACACACACACACACACACAAACAAAAAACCCCAAAAAACCCATACACATAAGAAGAAAAAAGACACATACCAAAATTTGCATATCTAGTGGGAAGGCTCCCCTTTTCCAAGACCTCATGCAGACCCTGCAGTCTCCACACCCTGCCCCCACTCCCATTTGCCTGAGACCCCAGACACTTCCTGAGACTCAGAGACCAGACCCCAGCTCCCATCCAACCTGGAACTCCCATCTGGAACAGAGAGAGACCCTCCGTTGGACATTACAACCTCAACACCTTACCACCACACCCATCTGCTGGAGACCACAGCCAATTCCAGAGACTTAGAGACCAGTGTCCAGCATTCCATCCTGCCCTGGAACTCCCATCTGGATCAGAGGAGCTCCCATCTGGACAAGATAAATAGACCCCAGGGACTTCCTGAGATTCAGAGTCCAGCACCCCCAGCTCCTATCTGGCCAGCACTCTCTTCTGGACCAGAGCTCCCATCCGACCCAGAGCTTCCATATGGACCAGAGAGAGGCTCCCTAAATCTGTCACCTCTGTCTGGACCAAGTACACTGATAAGACCAAGAACAAACCCACAAGGAGATGGGCAAACGCCAAGGCAGAAGTACATACAACAAAATAAAGAGCAATACAGCATCACCAGAACCTAGCCCTTCTCCAACAGCTAGACATGAACATCACAGAATGGAAGAAGAAGAAGAAGAAGAAGAAGAAGAAGAAGAAGAAGAAGAAGAAGAAGAAGAAGAAGAAGAAGAAGGAGGAGGAGGAGGAGGAGGAGGAGGAGGAGGAGAGAACAACCTTATAAGTAACATCATGAAGAGGCTAGAGCCTTATATTGAAGAAATCAAAAATAAAATGGAGGAACAGATGAACAAAAATGGGAAGAATGCTATGAAAAACTAGAGGAAATGACAATTAAAGCAGAAGAAAACAATAAATCCTTGAAAGAAAATCATGAAAAAGCAAGGGAGACAGTCCAAGACCTGAAGAGGGATATAGAAAAAAATGAAGAAGACACTAGCAGAAGGAATGCTGGAAATAGAAAATCTGAGTAAACAAACAGGAACTTCAGAGGCAAGTATAACCAACAGAATGCAAGAGATGGAAGAGAGTATCTCTAGTGTTGAAGATACATTAGAAGAAGTAGATTCATCAGTCAAAGAAAACACTAAAACCAACAAAGCCATGACCCAAAATGTCCAAGAAATTTGGGACACCATGAAAAGACCAAAACTACAAATAATAGGGATAGAGGAAGGAGAAGAATACCAACTCAAAGGCATAGAAAATATATTTAACAAGATCATAGAAGAAAACTTTCCCAACTTAAAGAAGGAAATGCCTATGAAGATACAAGAAGCCTATAGAACACCAAACAGAATAACCCCCCCAAAAAAGTCCCCTCGCCACATAATAGTTAAACAACTAAATGTACAGAATAAAGAAAGAATTTTAAGGACAGCAAAGGAAAAAGGCCAAGTGACTTATAAAGGCAAACCCATCAGAATAACACCCGATTTCTCCACGGAGACTTTGAAAGCCAGAAGGATCTGGACAGATATAATGCAGACACTAAGAGACCATGGATGCCAGCCTAGACTAATATACCCAGCAAAACTTTCAATCATCATAGATGGAGTGAACAAGACCTTCCAAGACAAAACAAGATTTAAACAATACTTATCCACAAACCCAGCCCTACAGAAAGCATGAGAAGGAAAATTCCAACCTAAGAAAGGCAGATACACCCATGAAAACACAGGCAACAGATAATGCCACAGCAGTAAACCCCAAAGAAGAGTACACACACACTACCACCAAAAAATAAAAATAATAACAGGAATGAACAATCACTGGCCATTAATATCCCTTAATATCAATGGACTTAATTCACCTATAAAAAGACACAGACTAAGAGAATGGATATGAAAACAGGACCCATCTATCTGCTGCATATAAGAAACACACCTCAAATTCAAAGACAGACACCTCCTAAGAATAAAAGGCTGGGAAAAGACTTTCTAATCAAATGGTCTTAAGAAGCAAGCTGGTATAGCCATCTTAATAATCACCAAAATAGACTTCAAACTAAAATCAATAAAAAGAGATGATGAAGGATATTACATAATTATCACAGGAAAGATCCACCAAGATGAAGTCTCAATTCTAAACATTTATGCCCCAAACACAAGGGCACCCACATATGTTAAAGAAACATTACTAAAGCTTAAATCACATATAAAACCACACACATTAATAGTGGGAGATTTCAACACCCCACATTCACCTCTGGACAGATGGGGCAAATTGAATTTTAACAGAGACATAATGGTCTTAACTGATGTTATGGCTCAAATGGACTTAATTCATATCTACAGAACATTCCACCCAAACAAAAAAGAATATACCTTCTTCTCAGAACCCCATGGAACCTTCTCTAAAATCAACCACGTACTTGGCCACAAAACAAATCTCAATGGATACAAAACAATTAGAATAATCTCCTGTGTTCTATTGGACCACCGTGGTTTAAAGTTAGATTTCAACAACAGAAAAAACTACAGAAATCCTACAATCTCATGGAAACTGAATGTTGCTCAACTGAATCACCAATGGGTTAAGGAAGAAATAAGAAAGAAATTAAAGACTTCCTAGAGATATATGAAAATGAATACACCACATACCCAAACTTATGGGACACTATGAAAGCAGTGCTAAGAGGGAAATTCATAGCACTAAATGCCCACATAAAGAAGCTGGAGAAATCTAATGCTAGTGACTTGACAGCACACCTGAAAGCCTTTGAACAAGAAGAAGCAAAGTCTCCCAGGAGGAACAGACTCCAGGAAATTATCAAATTGAGAGCTGAAATCAACAAAATAGAAATAAAGAGAACAATACAAAGGATTAATGAAACAAAGAGTTGGTTCTTTGAGAAGATCAACAAGATAGACAAGCCCTTATCCAAACTAACCAAAAGACAGAGAGAGAACATCCAAATTAACAAAATCAGAAATGAAAAGTGGGACATAACAACAGACAATGAGGAAATCCAGAGAATCATCAGGTCATACTTCAAAAACCTCTACTCCACAAAACTGGAAACTCTAAAAGAAATGGATAATTTTCTGGATAGGTACCACATACCTAAGTTAAATCAAGACCAGATAAACCATTTAAATAGTCCAATAACCCTAAGGAAATAGTATGTCATTAAAATCTCCCAACCAAAATACGCCCAGGACTAGATGGTTTCTCTGCATAATTCCACCAGATCTTCAAAGAAGACTTAATACCAATACTCTTTAAATTGTTCCATACAATAGAATCAGAAGGAATATTACCAAACTCCTTCTATGAGGTTACAATTACCCTGATTCCTAAACCAAACAAAGATGCAACAAAGAAAGAGAACTACAGACCGATCTCCCTCATGAACATTGATGCAAAAATACTCAATAAAATACTGGCTAACAGACTTGAAGAACACATCCAAACAATTATCCACCATGATCAAGTAGGCTTCATCCCAGCGATGCAATGGTGGTTCAACAAATGAAAGTCTGTCAATGTAATACACCATATAAACAAACCCAAAGAAAAAAATCCACATGATCAGCTCACTAGACGCAGAAAAGGCATTTGACAAATTCCAACACCCATTCATGATAAAGGTCTTGGAGTGATCAGGAATACAGGGAACATACCTAAACATAATAAAGGCAATCTACAGCAAGCCAACAGCCAACATCAAATTAAATGGAGAGAAACTCAAAGCAATACCACTAAAATCAAGAACAAGGCAAGGCTGTCCCCTCTACCCATACTTATTCAATATAGTACTTGAAGTTCTAGCCAGAGCTTTAAGACAACATAAGGAGATTAAGGGGATACAAATTGGAAAGGAAGAAGTCAAGCTTTCCCTATTTGCAGATGATATGATAGTATACATGAGTGACCCCAAAAATTCAACCAAGGAACTGATACAGCTAATAAAAACCTTCAGCAACATTGCAGGATACAAGATCAACTCAAAAAAATCAGTAGTCCTCCTATATACAATAGACAACAGGCTGAGAAGGAAATCAGAGATACATCACCATTTACAATAGCCACAAATGATATAAAATAACAAGGGTTTACTCTAACTAAGCATGTGAAGGACCTATATGATGAGAACTTTAAGTCCCTGAAAAAAGAAACTGAAGAAGATGTCAGAAAATGGAAAGACCTCCCATGGTCATGGATAGGCAGAATTAACATAGTAAAAATGGCGATCTTACCAAAAGCAATCTACAGCTTCAATGCAATCCCCATCAAATTACCAATACAATTCTTCACAGATCTGGAAAGAATAATACTCAACTTCATATGGAAAAACAAAAAACCCAGGATAGCCAAAAGAATCCTGTACAATAAAACAACCTCTGGAGGCATCACAATCCCTGACCTCAAGCTCTACTATAGAGCTACCTTAATAAAAACAGCTTGGTACTGGCATAAAAACCAACATGTGGACCAATGGAATGGAATTGAAGACCCTGACATTAACCCGCACACCTATGAACATATAATTTTTGACAAAATGTACAATGGAAAAAAGAAAGCATCTTCAACAAATGGTGCTGGCATAACTGGATGTCAATGTGTAGAAGGCTACAAATTGATCCATATCTGTTACTGTGCACAAAACTTATGTCCAAGTGAGTCAAATACCTCAACATAAATCCAGTTACTCTGAACCTGATAGAAGAGAAAGTAGGAAGTACTCTTGAGCACATTGGCACCGGAGATCACTTTCTAAATATAACACCAGTAGCACAGACACTGAGAGAAACTGTCAATCAATGGGACCTGTTGAAACTGAGAAGCTTTTGTAGAGCAAAGGACACACACAGTCAATAAGACAAAGTGACAACCTACAGAATGGGAAAAGGTCTTCCCCAACCCCACATCTGACAGAGGGCTGATATCCAGAATATATAAAGAACTCAAGAAATTAGACATCAAAATGCCCAACAGTCCAATTAAGAAATGGGCTATAGAACTAAACAGAGAATTCTCCACAGAGGAAGTTCAAATGGCTGAAAGACATTTAAGGAATTGCTCAGCATCCCTAATTATCTGGGACATGCAAATCAAAACGACTCTGAGATACCACCTTACACCTGTCAGAATGGCGAAGATCAAAAACACAGAAGACTGCTTATGCTGAAGAGGATGTGGAGGAAGGGGAACTCTCTTCCACTGCTGGTGGGAATGCAAGCTTGTAAAGCCATTTTGGAAATCAATATGGCACTTAGAAAATTGGGAATCCATCTCCCCCAAGACCCAGCTGTAGCACTCTTGGGCACATACCCAAGGAATGCTCAATCATACCACAAGGGCATTTACTCAGCTATGTTCATATCAGCATTGTTTGTAATAGCCAGAACCTGGAAACAACCTAGATGCCCTTCAACTGAAGAATGGATAAAGAAAATATGGTACATATACACAATGGAGTACCACTCAGCACAGAAAAACAATGACATCATGAGGTTTGCAGGCAAATGGACAGATCTAGAAAAAATCATCCTGAGTGATGTAACCCAGCCTCAGAAGGACAAACATGGTATGTACTCACTCATAGGAGGATACTAGATGTAAAACAAACATGACTAGACTGCTACACAACTCCAGGGAGGCTACCTAGAAAATGGGACCCTAGGAAAGACACAGGGATCACCCAATGACAGAGAAATGGATGAGATCTACGTGAACAACCTAGACGACAATGGGAGTAATGAAGAGCAAGATTTGAGGGAAAGAAAGCTTAGGGGAGCAGGAGATCCCATCTGGATCAAGAACAGAAAGGGAGAACGAGGAATAACAGACCATGATAAATGAAGACCACATGAGACCAGGAATAGGCAGAGTGCTGGAGAGGTCCCCTTAAATCCACAATGATACATCCTCTGTAGACTGCTGGCATTGGTTCAGAGAAGGCCTGATCTGACCTAGTTTGGTGATCAGATGGCCAAACACCCTAACAGTCGTGCTGGAACTCTCATCCAATAACTGATGGAAGTGGATGCAGAGATCCTCAGCCAGGCCCCAGGTGGAGCTCTAGGTGTCCTATTGTAGAGAAAGAGGAGGGAATGTAAGAGCATGAATTGTTGAGACCAAGATTGGAAAAACCACGGGGACAAATAGCCAAATGAATGGAAGCACATGAATTATGAACCAAAGGCTGTGGAGCCCCCAGCTGGATCATGTCCTCTGGATAAGTGAGACAATTGAATAGCTTGAACTGCTTGGGAGGCATCCAGGCTGTGGGACCGAGACCTGTTCTTAGAGCATGAGCTGGCTTTTTGAACCTTGGGCTTACACAGGGATACTTTGCTCAGTCTGGAAGGAGGGGACTGGACCTGCCTGTACTGAATCCACCAGGTTTAAATGAATCCCCAGGGGAGTCTTGGCCCTGGAGGAGTTGGGAATGGAGGGGAGTGGCTGGGGCGAAGGTGGAGGTGGGGGCAGGAGGGGGGAGGACAGGGGAACCTATGGCTGATGTGTAAAATTAAAACACAAATATAATAATAATAATAATAATAATAATAATAATAATGACTAAAAAAAGTAGAAAATCCTCAGTATGTATATATCTAATAAAATAATCCAAAGTGTATAATTATTGTCTGGGGAAATAGCTCATTGGGCAACCCTGTGGGCAATTGATGATTCTAGGAGCTTAATTATATTGAGCACTTAAGTAGCAGGTATCATAAAACTATGTGCTCCTTATCCTTCAAAATAGAGCCACACTTCAAAATAGGATACTGTTAAGACCACCTAAGATCGTGTGGTTCTTTTAAAAAACACAAGTTAATGAATTAGAGAGAATCCTAGGGGATTTGAGTGGATATTAGAGGATCCCTATTTACATAATGGCCCAGAGGCTGGGTGGAATCCATTACAAGATTCCCTGAACTGAAAAAACTGAGCAGAGGCAAGGCCATACGGCTAGAATAAGAAGAAAGCTAGTACAGTTGACCCACAAAGATAATTTCACTCAGCATGAAGATCAACCCAGCTTCATTTCTTTTAGAGGCTGATTACTTGGCTAGCTAAGATGAACATTAGGAAAACTAGAGAATTCTGTAAGGAGAAAATGACGAAAACCACAATTCTGAGGGTTTCATCATTATTATCATTATCATTGTTGTCGTCATTGTCATCATCATTGTCATTGTCATCATCGTT
Organism: Onychomys torridus; assembly: GCF_903995425.1. NCBI lineage: Eukaryota > Metazoa > Chordata > Mammalia > Rodentia > Cricetidae > Onychomys > Onychomys torridus. Next base: position 62,179,993 of record NC_050466.1, on the reverse strand, counting down.
GTTGTTGTCTTTATCCATCATTCAGCTCAAGCTTCAGTGGAGTGTACATATTATTCAGAATACCTGCTTTTGACCTTCAAGGTCAGCCATTCTTATAGAATAAAGGCAAATATCTGGTAGGAGGACAAAATGTGTGCATCTCTTCACATACATAAAATGAAGTTCAGAGCTGGTGATGCTTTGGAAACTCTGAGTCTGGCAATGGCTGAATCTGCAAGTACTGAGAAGTGGATGTAGCTAGGCAAAATGCATTAAACATGACTTTTCTGAGAGTCAAGGGTGGACCATAGAAGTGAAGCTGGGTGGGTGTGCCTTAGGTTTATAGTTGCCAAACGTGGTGAGGTATCATGATTATCTTCTTTGTCTGGTCCCATCCCCTATCCTTCATTGTCTACTTTTCTCTGCCTTGTTCTGTGCTGTGGATGCTTATCCTCATACCTGGCACTTATAATAGATCTCATTTTAGAATCTTAATTCCCACAGAAGATCCTTAGATATTTAGATTTTTGTAAAATTTATGGATTAAAAAACATAAATGGATACTCTAGATGTCACACAAAGCATATTTATGTAGTTTCCAGTGACTGGAATGAACAGTTTTATTTTCATTCTAGAACAATCATATTAATTTCAGGTAATTATGCATTCACAGAAAAGTAGCAAAGATGGTACCAGGTTCCTTGCACATTACAATGAAGGAAACAACATATGTAGCTTACTGTTCCCTGAATCCAGTCTTTATTTGAACTTGCCCAAGTTCTCCACTATTGTTTTTCTCTGTTCCACGTCCAGACCATAACACCAAATTGCATTTAATCACACAATCTTATTCTCTTTGGTCTTGGATAGCTTGTCAAACTTTCCTTGGTTTTCCTGACTTGGACAGTTTTGAGGAGTTCTAGGCAGGTATTTTGAAGAATGTTTCTCCATCGGGCTTTGGTTGATAATTTTGTCATGATTAGACTGGGGCTTATGGGTTTGAGAGAAGATGATCACAGGGATAAAACAACATTTTCATCACAATGTATCAAGGGTAGATGCTATCAACATGACTGGTCACTGCTGATATGCCAGGTTTCTCAACTGTGTTACATTTTTCTCCATTGCAAAAGTATATTACTAAGCAGAGCTGGCTCTTCAGGATGGTGTGTGGTAAGGATTTTATTATGAGTATTAACTTAAAATTTTCTTTGTTAAAATTAAATTTAAAATTAATTCTATAGTCACAGTAGCTGTGTTTTTTAATATTATTTTTATTGGAAATATTTATTTTCATACAGTATATTCTGATCACAGTTCCCCTCTCTCCTCTCCTCTCAGATCCTCCCTACCTCCCCACCCTTCCAACTCCAAGCTTTCTTTCTCTCTCTGTTAAGAAAACCAACAGGTCAATAAAAAAACAAACAGACAAGGTTAAAACAAAATGAACAAACTACAATAAGAATAAAAAAAAAACTAAGGAAGAGCATGAGAAATGTATACACACACAGACAGATAGGCAGACAGAGAGACAGACAGACACACAGGAATACACACATACACAACACAACACATAAAACCTCAAAACTGGAAACCATAGTATGCAAGCAAATGACCAGAAAAGTTTAAAAAAGCCTAAACACAGCAATGTGAGACAAAATAATCTCCAAAAATACTTTTTTAACATGAAATCTAATTGGTCTTTTAATAAAAAAAAAAGTAGCCAGATATTGGGGTAAATGCTGAAAGATCAGAGAGACAAAGACACAAGCCACTGCCACGTCTCACCTCGCCAACTCCACGAATCCCCTAACTGAAATCCTGAGTCCTTGGCTGAAAGGAGTCCAGCCGAGAAGATACTTGAGCCAAAAAGGGCTTCAGCAGAAAGGGGCTCCTCAGCCGAAAGGCTTTAGCCAAAATAGAGCTTCTGCCAAAAATGATTCAGCTGAAAAAGCCTTAGTTCCTGTCTCCTCACACCTTACATACCTTTCTCTCCCCAGCCACATTACTTCCTTCCTAGTGCTGGGATTAAAGGCGTGTGATTCCCAAGTATTGGCTCTGTTTCTCTCCATGTAGCCACGGGTGGTTTTGAACTCACAGAGATCCAGACAGATCTCTGCCTCCTGAATTCTAGGATTAAAGGTGTGTACCACCACTGCTTGGCATCTATGTTTAATCTAATGACTTGTTCTGTTCTCTGATCTTCAGGCAGATTTTATTAGGATACGTAATATATCAACACATACCTTTGAGTTCATTTTGTGTTGGCCATCTACTACTGGGCATGAGGGCCTGCCCTTAAGAATGTATTGTATATGCAGGGAGACTCCATTAGAAAAACTAATTATTATTTATGGGTGATTTTTAATTGGTGACAGCTTCTTGTTTGGGAGTAGTTGTATCTTAAGCAAATAGTGCATACTATATTGAATAGGACAGTTGTGTATAATTCTACTTTCAACATTATATGCAGGAGGAAGTTGGTAAACAGATGAGTTGCCAAAATGGGGAGCTGATGGGTCTGAGTTAACTGAAAGGAAGGACAGTGAAGAGACATGAAAAATGTCTCAAGCCAGGCTATGGTGGCACACCATATCCTGGTGTGCTGGCACACCACATCCCAGCACTTAGGAGGCAGAGGCAGAGTCAGGCAGATCTCTGTGAGTTCAAGGCCAGCCTGATCTACAAAGTGAGTTCCATCACAGCCAGGACTGTTACACAGAGAAACCCTGTCTTAAAAAACTAAAAAGAGAAAGGAAGGAAGGAAGGAAGGAAGGAAGGAAGGAAGGAAGGAAGGAAGGAAGGAAGGAAGGAAGGAAGGAAGGGTCTCAAGCAGAATTGCTGAAAAAACAGAAGGCCAAGGGCCAGAGGTGGGTTAATGCTGTATATATGTAGAAAGAAGAAAGGGTAGTCATAGAGAGATATTCAACAGAATATACACCTTAATTGTGCTGAAACTTTTTTGAACTTACAAGTCTAGGCTCGTGTTTTAACTGTTCTATTTCTTAGCCCTATGACAGAGGTCTTGGAGGAGCCACACGTTGTCTAAACTTGCTTATTTATCTATACAGTAGGGAATGTGTTAGTCAGGTTTCCATTATTGTAAAAAATGCTACTGATAAATCAACTTATAAAGAAGGAAATTTTCTTTTGTCTCATGAAGTTGAAGGTTTAAATTCATGACCAATACCTATTGCTTTGGTATCATGGTGGCATGGTGCATTGTGGTAGAAAGGCATGGCATAGTAAAACTGCATGTTTTATGGTCAAGGAGTGAAAGAGAAAAAAAGGGAGTGGGGTCCTCATAGCCCCTCCAATAACTCCTACAATGGATGACTCCCACTAGGTAATTTATCTTAAAGTTTTTACCACCTCACAAAAGCACCATGGGGTAGAGGCCAATCCTTTACCACACATCCTTTGGGTGACACTTACAAAAACCATAGCATGGTAGACCATAATAATTATGGGGATATTGTGAGATGAAAAGCACATATCCTGTATCATGACCTATACTTGGGAGTATTTGTGGGATGGAGTTGGGGGAGAGGCATGAAAATTTTCCATCCTATTTACCTTGAAGAATTGGGATGTACTGGCTTTTCTATTGCCTATCACAAACCTTAGATATAGTCTCTGTCATTCCTCAGAAACTTACCTCAGGCTATGGCATCACCAGTCTCCCTTGTCATCTGGCATCTGGTTGTGGTTGGTCAACAGATGAGGGCAACCATAGATTCAAATATGGCCAGACAGAAGCTTTCTTTGATTTGGCATCCTGTTTCTGCTGTCATTCACATTCTTTCTGGATTACAGTTCTCACTAAAGAACTACCTCATGGCTCCATCTCTTACCAGGATCAGATAACACTATTTATTTCAGCCTTAGTGGCAATAACTCTTTCTCATTCTTGCTAGTTCCTAAATGCTATTGCCAACACAGTTGGTCCTCCTAACTTTGTGGATATCCCCGTGAATTCCTGCATCAAAATCTTCCCATTTAAGGCATCGGCTGTGAATCCTATATCCTACCTGGATCCTGACTGAGGTGGTGAAAAACAATGAGAATGAAACAATACAATTAACTGGAGAAGAAGAGAGCATGGAGAATAGAACCAAAGCAACCATTAATGAGATTAAATTTAGGGTTATTCCAACTCCAAATCAAGGTGTCAGTGAAATTAGAGAAGAAAAGATCCAATACTGGACTAAAGTTACATATGGAGTCATGGATGGGGCTAGTGTGTGTGTGTGTGTGTGTGTGTGTGTGTGTGTGTGTGTGTGTGTGTGGAGAGAGAGAGAGAGAGAGAGAGAGAGAGAGAGAGAGAGAGAGAGAGAGAAGAGAAGAGAGAGAATTGAAGGCTAAATTGAAGGCTCCATGCCAAGTGTACAAAATTAGTCAGACCATAAGAGCCAAAGTGATATAGCCTCCAGCCAAGTGAGAGGTACTATTCACAGTGACAAAGACATCAAGAGGCCAAGCTTGCTTTTGTAATTAGTGTGAATGCATTCATATAAGCAACGGCCTAGTTCCACAATTGACTGACTATGATCTTAGGGGATTTAATTTGCTTCACTGTGAAGCTGAAGTTATCCTGTTTCTGCCTAGCTCCTGCGGCCCTCAGACCCAAGCAAACACACAGAGACTTATATTACTTACAAACTGTATGGCCGTGGCAGGCTTCTTGTTATCTACTTCTTCTATCTTAAATCAACCCATTTCTATTAATCTATAAGTTGCCACATGGCTCATGGCTTACCAGTACCTTACATCTTTCTTTTCATGACAGCAGCTGGCAGTGTCTCCTCTGCCTCAGCCTTCCACTTTCCAGAACTCTCCTCTCTGCTTATCCCGCCTATACTTCCTGCCTGGCTACTGGCCAATCAGTGTTTTATTTATTAACCAATCAGAGTGATACATTTAACATACAGAACATCCCACAGCATCTCTGTCCTTGATTTTCCATATAGAAAAAAGCAGGCATATGAAATTTAGATCAAATACATTGTTCATTCATTCATGACCCACAACAAATTTGTGAGCACCAATCACATATTGTATTCTATTCTAGATCTGACAATAAATAAGATAGGCAAGAGTTCCATCCTCATGAAATGTTCTAAAGGAAACAGTTGGATGAGCAAATGGCTCAGTGTTTAAGTGCTTGGTCACACAATTATGTGGACCAGAATTCAGATCCCCAGGATCCATGGAAATGCCATCTGGGCATGGCTGCCCACTTGAAACTACAGTCTTAGAAAGTGGAGAAAGGTCATCCACAGAGCATTGTGGCTAGCAAGCAAGGTGAGCCATATTCCTCAGTTCTTAATTTGCCTGAGAGACTGTCCCATTACACAAGGTGGAAAGCAATTAAGGATGATTCTCAACACCAACCTTGATCCTCCAGATATGCATGCCTCCATGTGCATGTGCCCCCACACATGTGTGCCAACATACAGACAAACATGGGTACATACATATGCGTACCACACAAATACACAGAATGAAAAATTCAAAAGTGAAGAGACTAGGTAACAAACTAATAAATAGACATCTGTGCGCAGAAAGGTTTTTATGGATGCTCTTAGAAACACTTGCAGAGGGGGTGAAAGAAGAGAGAATGGGCAGAAGGAAAAGTTGAACTAAATTCATATGTAGCAGAGGCTTCAGCCAGTCCCACAGAAGGTCTGGAACCAGAAAATCCTTCAGAATTCCCCTCAGGTAAGGTAAATATGAGTCTTCATACTACCACATTGGCCACTCATTGAACACAAGCCGTCCCTCAAGTACAGTGTAATTTTTTCCACAACTAACACACACACACACACACACACACACACACACACACACACACCAATAATAAGAGGGTATCAACTTGAGAATGGAGGGAGAGACATGGAAGGGGATCAAGAGATGGCAGCTTGGAGAGGCTGGAGGGAAGAAAAGGAGGAGAAAAAGTGGTATTCTGTTTCAATTAAAAACATATTAAGAAAGTAATTGGTTACATTACAGTAATCAAATGACTCTTAATAACATTCTGCTATACCCATAGATCAGTGTCTTACTCCATCATCATCAGAGAAGCTTCTTCTTGTGTAGATGGGAACTAACAAAGAGACCCACAACTGGACAAGGTGCAGAGTGAGAGACTTTGGAGCACTCAGCCCTAAATGGAATGACATTGTCAAACACCTCCTCTCAGGGCCTAGGGAGCAATGTGGAAGAGGAGACATAAAGGTTTTAAGAGCCAGAAGGGATGGATAACACCAAGAAAACAGCATATTTCAGACACAACAGACTGACACATGGATGAACTCACAGGGACTGTGGCAGCATGCACAGGGCTTACTCAGTTTCAAGTCAGATGGAGTCCAAATTCTGAGAAGAATAAGTGGATACAGGATTCTACCCCTGACCAAGAAACTATCTTTAATTAACATCCATTTGCAAGGAAAAAATTAGTTTTCTCCATTGGAGTTTCACAGGATATATTAGCCACACATAAGCGTAGGCCCAATGCCCAGCAGTATATGGTCAACACAAAATAACTAAATGGTACTTTTGCAGATATTTGTCTAACATTGCTTTGTTTGGGCATTTTTGTTTTACTAGTCTGTTGCTTCTATATATTTTTGTTTTTTTGTGCATATGTCTGTGTTTTGTGTGTTTATTGAATTGTTTTTCTTTTTCTTTTTTTAAAAAGTTCTGGCCCATGGTCCTGCTGCAGCCAGGGGCTATGCTGATATCCATGGCCTGTGTTACCACCAAAAGTCAGATGGCTGTCAATGGTCTGTGCTGCTTCCTAAAGCCATGTTGATGTCCAGGAGCCATGCTACTGCTGGGGGTCATGTTGATGTTAGTGGTTTGTACAGGCACAAGAGACCATGTTGACGTCTGTGGTTCATGCTGCTGCCAAGTACTATGTTGGGGTCCATGGTCATGCTGCAGCCTTCGGGCCATGTTGATGTCCTTGGCCCATGTTGCCTCCAAAGGCCAGACAGATGTCCATGGTCTGGGGTCTCTCAAAGACATGTTGATGTTTGTGGGTTCTGCTGCTACTGGGGACCATGTTGGTGTCCTGGCCCATATTCTCCTGAAAGCCATGTTGATATCCATGGCCTATGATAAGGATGCTGAAGTATAACTCTCCTCAACTGATGGCTTTTGGTGGGGGTGGGTAGTGAAGGACTTAGTTTTCTTTAAGGGCCTGCCACTGTGAGTTTAACCATGCTCCAGCGAGTATATGGGCAACAAAAATTGGACTTGTGTTTTTTTCTTTCTTGTTTGTTTTTTTTTGGGGGGGCTGGGCGGTCACAATGGTGGGCAGGTGGACCTGCAATGACTGGAAAATGAGTGAGAAAGGGGAGCATTATGTGAAATTTCCAAATAACAGAAATATTATTTTGAAAAAAGTCTGGTTGGTGAGTTTTGTTTGCCTGTCTGTTTTCAAGAGAGAAGACAGAGGGGGAGGGCACAGAGTTTGGTGTTTGGGTAAATGGGGAGGATCTAGGAGGAGCTGTGATCAGAATATACTGTATGAAAAATAGTTTTCAACAAAAATATAAATAAAAATATTACCTTTCCATTTTGTTGCTATCAGTGGGCATATGCAATTATCTCATCAAGAAGAATATAACACCACTTTTAAATGGTGCATTTTCTTCAGCAACTATGGAAATTGCACAAACAAAAGACACTGTTTCTTTCCCTAAGGATATTGCAGTCTAGTTGAGGAAGATAAAGGCTATAGAACATCAGCAAACAATTTCAAGTGGCATAGTATTAGTGTCAACAACCGGGAGTAACAAAGCTGGGAAGAGCCAGATTTTAACTCTGAGTTGAATATTACAGGGAGAAAAGAGTCAAGAATGTAGTTTTGGTCAAGAAAAATGAACTGGAGCAAAAACTGGTAATCTAAGAACGAGCACAGACAATTTGAGAGAGAGAGTGATTTGTGGGTTTCTGTCTTTTGACTCACTATATTAACATCTCATCTGGTTTGCTCAAAGTTAGAAAACCACTAAAATCCATTTCTTAGACATTTGAGGTCTTGAAATGTTAGAGTGTGTGGTGTCTGTGTTAGGCAGGAGTGACACAATGGGAACATATAGTTCTAGGAGTATTTTTTAAAATAAGAGGTCTACAAAGCCTTATGTTTCAAGTATAAGAAATGGTAAGAGTGGTGGTAGCATTGTTCAAGTGAAGCCAAGTGAAGTATGACACCAGATGCCTTGGGATTGCTTCAGAATGAGAGATAGTTTGGGAACCATATCTGTAGAGCTGTTTTCTAATGTCTTCCTTTTTATTATTGTATAATAATTGTACAGAGGTGTTCCATTATGATACTGCTATTTAAGCATGACTAATACATTGAAACCATGAAGGATGGGGCTATAGTTTGGATCTTAAATGTGCTCTAAATGTCCATGTTGAATATTTGGTACCTAGCCTCTGGTGAAGGTCATGGAACATTTAAGTGGTGAATATTTTATTTAATGGGGGCTGTGTCCTCAAAGATCATGGGACCCCCCCACCTCTTCTTTAGCTTCCTAGCCATGAACTGGATAGCTTTGTTTTGCCATGCACTCCTGCCACAGCAATTTCCATCATTTGCCTAAAATCAACGACATTGTCTGAAAATCTCTGAAGCTATGAGCCTAAATAAAACTTCTTTCCCTGTAAGTTGCTTATCTCAAGGGTTTTCCTACTAATGGGAAGCTGGCTGTCACTTCTGCTGAGAGCTCCAATAGAGAACACAGGAAAGAATGGGAGTCCCATAAACCTCCAAGAGTTGTGTTGCCAGCACCTGAGAAATGGGCCCTGCACTGACATAAGAGAAACAGGCTTGGGCCCTTGGAAATATTTTTCCTAAAGCATTTGTAGAAGTTATGGATGGTCAGTAGTACCCAAATTCGTCAACAGAAAGAAGTACAGGGCAATGGGAACTTTGTTGAGACTTGGCCCTGAAACATCTTCTGTTTCCTTGTTCTGAAAGACATTGTTGAAAGCAGGAGCCTGAGCATTCTGAGGGTTTGAACTTGAAAGGACTATCGTTTAACCAAGAAGGCATGAGGGTTTGAACTTGAAAGGACTATCGTTTAACCAAGAAGGCAGTTGGAGAACAATTACCCATTCAAAAAAAAAAAGAGAGAGAGAGAGAATAGTCTATTTAAAGTGAGAATTGGGGCTGAAGAAATGGCTCATCAGTTAAGAACACTCACTGCTCTTGCAGAGGACTTGTGTTCAATTTTCAGCACCTACATCAGGCAGCTTGCAACCATCTGCAACTTTAATTTCAAGATATCTGATGCCCTCTTCTAGTCCACAAGAGCAGCTGCACACACTTAGTGTCCATAAACCCACACAGGAATACTGATATATATGAACAATTACAAAAATATTTTTAAAGAATAGAGAATAAGAAATTACTGAAGCACTACTTAAAATGACTCCGCAACCATGTCTTAATGAGAAAACTGATAGAGAAAGGGTTCTACCTACTTAAAAATATTTCATTTATATTTTATTTTTTTAATTTAAAATAGTTATGTGTAGGAGTGTTTGCCTGTGTGTACTCCCCTAGACTAGAATTGTAAGCTGATATGTGGATGCTGGGAACAGAACATGAATCTTCTGGAAGATTGGCAGGTGCTCTTAGGCACTGAGTGATCTCTCTAGCTCCAGATTATACCCACATTTTTTCTAGCCACTAAGGGCAAAATCAAAACAGTAATAAGAAGGGTGACAGAAGAACTTTAAAAATTAAGAAAGATATGAATTGACTAAGAAAATATTTCTACTATATTTCTTTTCAACAACTAAAGAAAATTAAGTAAACTGTTAATGAAAATACCATTATCTAATTTGTTATTTGATGCAACGCTGTTGATAACTGCTGCCTTTACCAAGACCTTGGGATTTTTTTTTTCTACAAAACTTGCTTGTTAGTCAATAAACAGTGAAAAAAAGACTTAGATAAAAAGAACAGGATTTTTTATAGAGATTTCAAGTATAGTTAGGAAAAGGGATGGAGGTTTTAAATCAGAACCTTCTCCAATATGGCAGAAATTAAGTTAGTGACTTAATTCAAGTGGTAGTTTAGACTCCTCAAAGATCACTGTGGCTAGAGAAAGTGGAGACCTAAAAACCAAGGAGAAACAGAATTTCAGATTGGTAAAAAGCACAAAACTGGATAATAGTTATAATCTATTTATCATTCCAATATAAATAGTAATAATCTGGTTTTGATGTCCTACAATAGTCACATAATGTCATCCTTAAGAGAAGCTGGGGGAATAGTACATGGCATTCTGCATTCTTTTGTTGCGTCTGTCTCTGAGTCCATAATTATTTTATACTAAAATGTTTTTGAGAATTCCTGCTCCTAGACAAAAATAGTCCCGTTACCCAATGAGAGTAAAAAGAAAAAAAAAATCTTTGCATGTTCTTGACAGGCTTTGAAACACTTTCACATATATCAGCTTATTCTTCCCAACAAAATGATAAGAAGCAAAGGCACACTATTATTTCTATTCTACAGATGGAGAAATAGGATGACCAAGTATCTTCCATATGGCTACAATCAACCATACAGGAAAGACTCCAATGTGAGTATGAGTTCATCTGGCCAAGCTGGGTCTCCTACACCCTAACTATTAAACAAGAATGTAGGTGCAGGTACCTTTTTGAGGGGCAATCTAAAACATAGCTGCTTCTTCTTCTACTTCTTCTTCTTCTTCTTCTTCTTCTTCTTCTTCTTCTTCTTCTTCTTCTTCTTCTTCTTCTTCTTCTCCTCCTCCTCCTCCTCCTCCTCCTCCTCCTCCTCCTCCTCCTCCTCCTCCTCCTCCTCCTTCTCCTTCTTCTTCTTTTTTCTTCAAGACAGGGTTTCTCCGTGTAGTTTTGGTGCCTGTCCAATGAGGCTGGCCTTGAACTCATGCAGATCTGCCTGCCTCTGCCTCCCAAGTGCTGAGATTAAAGGCGTGCACCATCACCACCACCTGGCAAAACATAGCTTCTTAAACTTTGTTTCAGGGGCTATATAACTGAGTGGTGAAGGATGTCATGAAAATGTGACAGCAATACAATATTTGTGAAGTGCAACCTAAATTAATTCAAAACCAAATGAACTCAAGGTGTTTTTAGTCACAGTTATTTGTGTTATACCCCTAGATATCACTACAATCTTAGTTATAAACATTTCACACTCATGTACACTTTGTACTATGTGTCTTCACACAATGCAATGCCAGCAAACACTTTCTGTAAGACCTCGACTCAGATTCCAGGCAATTGTGTTATGAAGTGCAGTGTTGTTATCATACATGCAAACTTTCCTGCTATTATTGTACCATAATGGTTGAATTATAGGGAACAAAGACTATTAATATTTTACTAATGTTATTATTGAGAATATAAGTAGCTAATTACTATATCTCTGGAATGCATTGTTACATTTGATTTTTTTACATTGTTGTTTAAATTGGTGGTTTGCTTTTATTTTAAAAAAGTATTCAGTGAATTTTGGCTTATTAATACCACAGAATTCCTAACAATTTCTGAAATGACCCCAAACCTACTTCTGACATTTTACACTATATATTTAAGTGAAAATACATTCTCAGAATTGATAATTATAAAAATCATTTTATTGATCAGCTCTGAAAAATGTTGAAGGTGCTCTACATCCTGTAGGATCAAATATTCAGCAAAGATAAAATTCTTTATGTAAAAATAAACAAGCACATCTATCACATTGGTGTACAAATTTCCTTTTGTCTATAAAAATTGGTAAAAATTACATGTGTACCTAAGAGTTGCTTTAGAATAAAACTTTTTTGGTTTATAATCAGTAAATGTTGATTTGTTTGTCCATTTCATATTCCTATATACATGGGACTGTATTAACTTTTCTGGAGCAATAAAAGATTGAAAGTGAGAAATTTAAGAAGCCCTGGTTCTTAAAACTACCACAGAAAGGCAGGGAGGAGGTATTTTGGAGCTCATTGGCTGTGCCTAACTAGGGCTTAATTCCATTAGAAACCTCTGGCTGGGGTGGGAAAGTCTTGGGGTCTGAACCAGAAGATGTGTGATGAGCCTCCCATGCTCTCCCTATACTGGAGGAGGGTCACTCTCCTGGGAGCTTATTCTATGATTCCTCCTGATTATTCAGTCCAAGAAAGAATCTTACAAGGACAAAGTTACAAATACTCATAGCTATAAAACACCAACATATGATGGATGAATTAATTTACAAGGAATATGGGAGGAATCACCACTACCAATGGTTACTGATCCTTTATTTTAGCACCCACATTCTAAACTTGCTGCCACCTGGAATGTTTTTTCTTCATTTAGAATATTACACACACACACACACACACACACAAACACACATACACACACGCACATGCACACATGCACACACACATGCATGCACTCACACACACGCACACACACATGCACACACAGAGGCAGGCATAAGGTTGGGAAACAGGCTTTTATTTTACTTATATTTCAGTGTCATGAACAAGGAGAAAGAGCAGTGCGAAAGACAGGTATGTATGCATACAGTGTCTGTATCTTTTACATGCCTAAATTTTTACTAACTTATTGCAAAATTAAGATACTGAGGAAAATACATGACTGTTGATGAGAATTTAAGTCAAAAGTGGAAAGTTTGGTAGGGATCTTTCAGTATAAAAAAACCAACCTTGTCTGTCTCATGGGACTCCCTTTAAAACCTCTAAATGTGAACCCCAGGAGTGGGGAGGGGGACTGAGAGCAGGATGGAGGGAGACAGATAGACAGACACATACATCTCTGGAAGAGAGAGAGAGAGAGAGAGAGAGAGAGAGAGGGAGAGAGAGAGAGAGAGAGAGAGAGAGAGAGAGAGAGAGAGAGAGAGAGAGAGGAACTGGGGAGGAATTAGGCTTGTTTACATCATTTTATTTAGTTTGGCAGATACAATAGACAGAGTAATGAGATTGTAGAGAAATGGGTGCAATTATGTTTTGTGTGACAATAGAGGTAGAAAGACATTCTCTTTCCTTTCTCACATGTCATTTCTTCCCAGAGTACATGCTGATATACTTGTCATCTCTGTGGGATAATTCAATCATTATGTGCACACTTTAGAAATTAGTGCCATTTCCCCTACTCATGCCTGAAATAGACATTTCAGACATTTATAACTCTCAGTCATTTTAATCCAATCATTTACCCAAGTGTGTTCCCAATTAGAGTAATTTTGCTCTGTGTTTGATACCATGAAGTGGAACATATGTTCTGTTCTTATAAAAAATTTCATAGCAAAGGTATACTGTATTTCTCTGTATAACACTAATGCAAACCCATCTTATGGAACCTTTCTCAAGAGTTTACTCAACCATAACAATTTGTTCCTTGAATTAAAATAAAATAAAAACATTCTATGCATGTAATGTCTCTAAATACAGGTTTTTTTTTTTGTCTCCAGGAAGCTTCCAACAGCTTTAATTCATTACATTCTCATAGTTTTTTTTTAATATTTAAAAGGTACCATAAGGTTGAGTGAGATACCTAATCATGAATAATAAAATTGTGTCTCATTTCAGTATGTGTAACTTCCCTGTTTCCCAATTTAGCATCATATTTTCCAAATCAGTTCCATATTCTGTATTAGTGCTATCATATTCCTTAAACCTACATATAAACAAACATAACAGCCTCTTAACTCATGAAATGTGCCTTGGGCCGACCATAGTTTTGCTGTCATGACTTTTTCTTATACTCTTGAAACTTTAAGGTTCTTCTTCTTCTTCCATTTTCTTATCATAAACTGTGCTCACCAGGAGCCCGTCCTAATTTTCCAGGCAAAGGTACAGATGTGCCTTTCTTTACAAACTAAAGTATATCTGACTTAGTAACAGAGATGAGCTTGTTGCTCTCAATGCTTACCAGATATCAGCTGATACCATAGCAACACAAAGCTTAGTTAAGGTTGGTTTTCAGTGCCTCACTGTCAAATGGATGCCCTTGCATGTTAGAATGCCAAAGGAGTGACAGAAAGAAGCACAAACCCACTGTTCAATGCAAGAAGCACCAATACAAGCAGGGACAATCAGTATGAACAGAGCCTACCATTTAACTTATGGCTTGCTATGAACCAATTTTGGTTTTGCTAAGAGGTGACAATTCAAGATTAACCTGGCCACCAATCACAATCAATTTATCAATGAGAGATTAATTGAACAGTCAGGAGTTCCCAGAAATAAATGTCCTAGGATTCTATATCTGTGTCTGTGAGTATAACAATGGTTTTCTAGGTGAGGCGGGTCTTTCTTTTTTGTCTTTTCTTTTCTTTTCTTTCTTTTTTTTTTTTTTTTTTGTTTTGAGACAGGGTTTCTCTGTGTAGTTCTGGTGCCTGTCCTTGGATCTCACTCTGTAGACCAAGCTGGCCTTGAACTTACAGAGATCTGCCTGCCTCTGCCTCCTGAGTGCTGGGATTAAAGGCATGTGCCACTACCATCCAGCACAGGTCTTTTTCTTGATGGGTCCTAGGTTCTTAGAAAAAGAGGTGGACGACATCCGTCTTCTGATGGAGAAACACAAACAGTATCTCCACCTTTTATGGAGAGTGGTAGCTTTACCTGTGAGAAGATAACCATAGATCTCTCCTGTGACTATGATATTGTCTTCACTCCAAGACCTAGATCCTTCTAAATGACCGATATGCTACAGAACCTATTCCTTAGGAACTTATAATTGCCCTGTTAGGGATGTAACTTCCAGAGAAGGGTACAAATATGGACTGAACTGTTTAATGGATATTTACCTGTGCCTACACTCGATCACTACCAGATCAATCTAGAGGACATTTCTGGGCTCCCAAATCACACCCCTCTCTCATCAGCACCCCCTACACATGTCCATCTCCCACTATTTTGATCTCTAGTGTCATGAGGTGGAATTGCTGTATCATAAGGCATAAATATGTTTAGTTTTAACAAGCGCTGCCAGAATGTTTGCAAATAGGTTGAACCAATTTATAATCCTAACCAATGACTTTTTGTTTGCCTAGCTTTTCTGCTGTTGGCACTGAAAATGCTCAATTTTTCTTCTTTTCTTCTTTGCTTGACCTAACCTATGACAAGTTTCATTACCCTCCTGGGTTTGTAAGGGTGTCAAAACCAATATGGCTGTTATTTGCTTTGCTTGTAGTAACACATTAGAATGAGTGACATGGTTACAAACTGTGAATCATTGTGAATCTTGTAGTATGTTCCAGAAACCTAAAACAAAGTCATATCTGTATATCTCTACCTATGGTCCATACTTTATGAGATCTCAGAGTCTGAGCTACTTCTGCCTCCCAGGTAACAAGATGCACAATTCTCAAAAGGAGCCAAGATCTACTTGAAAAACAACACATTCTAAGTGCTTAGAAGTGTGAGAAGAGCCCAGAGATGTTGCCAACAGTGTCATCATTCAGGCTGTCTTTCTAATAGAAACCAGCTGATGTTGACTCTTTGTAATTTTTCTTATTTAAAAAAAATTATAATTAGAATGAAATCTTTTTGTTTTGGCTATTATTCAATTAGCCTTAGAGAAATGTGTAATTTTAAAGGTTTGAGCCATCTGACAAAGTGTGTGGAACACAAATATTTTGTTTGACATTCATATCATAGGCTATTAGTGCCACTTATTAAAAATTTGATTTATTTTAAACATTGTCTGAAGAAAAGAAAACAAAACAAAACACAAAGAAACAGCAAAATGCCAAGTGGTAGTTTATCTGATTTGCTAAAAATGTTGTATTTAATTGAACCTCTTTACAGTGATTTAGAAGTGAAAATAAATATAGAAATGACTACCAGAGAATATCTCTACACTTATTTTGCCTTCAATTAAACTGAGAGTATGTGTCTGATGACATGAAGTATTGTCTAGGGCTTGATTTAGAAGTATCCAGCAAATGGGCATGAATAAAGTGAGTAGTACTGTTGCTTGGATCAATAGACATGCCATTAAACTGTCTTCGAGATACTTATATTTATACCCACAGATTCTGAAAAGCTTCTTTTTGCAGTGGGAAGTGGTTAATACAGAGTCCAACAACTGGACAAAGTGCTAAGAACAAGTGACTGAGTGCTTGCCTCTAAATAGTACATCTATATCTCCTCTTTCCCCAAAGCTCCGAGAATGTTGTGGAAGAGGGGGTGGAAAGAATGTAAGAGCTAGGGGGTTGGTAAGAGTGCTGTGACATACTGTCCTCTGAACATGCTGTGGTTATTGGACTTAGGAACTCCCAACAGTGATTGTTACCTGCACAAGACTAGCACCAGACTGGGTGCACCAACATTCCATCATAGATAGGAAAGGGCCTCATGAAGGTCCTACCTCTCAGAAAGGTATTAAATTTGGTAAGGAAGGAATTTAGTGTGAGAGGAAAAAGATGATGGGGAGTAATGGAGGATAAAAATTAACACATATTATTTCTGGGAGGAAATGGCTGTGGTTTTTCATGCAGCTTACCCTTTCCCACACATAGCCACAGGTTTGGGTCCATGACTGATACACTTCATATCACGATTATAGGGCTTAGTTCAGGAATGGGCATGTAACTCTCAATGGATGGACCACTGAGACTTTGTTGGAGCTGTTAGTAAACAGGTAAAAAAATAAAAACTACAACTCTGATGGGGTTGTTGATTGAACAGATACAGATTAGGGACTTGGTATTTCCAGAGGCTGTTGTGACCAAGGGAGTACAAGAAATAAGAAAGAAGCAAACAAGCAAACAAAACAAAATAAAACAAAACAAAGCAAAAACCATAAGACTGAACTGTCATTTAAATCTCTCACTTTAGCTATGCCTAAAGCTGAAGAATCAACCCCCAGGGTTTTCTGGTGTCTGAAGCCAAAGGTGCTAAGGAATTTTTTCCATGTACAATAATCTGTATTGATTTTGTTTTGCTTGTCTCTTGGAACTCTCTACATGCTGATGACTCCCAAATCCACATCTGTGCCCAAAGCTTCTCTCCTAAGAAACAGACTTACAGAAATAATTTCCATATGAAATAAGCTCCACACAGATGTTCTACAAGAATCTCAAACACAACATGCTGTTGGTTCAATGACACTGGAATAATACTATAAACATAGACTTACTTGTAGTGTTGTTTAAATTTCCACCAGATTGCAAACTCTATGAGGACAAGAATGGCCCTTGCTTATTCACTATTGTATCTTCCAACACCTGGAGGAATACATGTTATAGATGTTCAATAAGTATTTACCGAATGAATGAGTGAACCAACAAATACCCCAAAGAAAGGAATCTTCCTTAATGTACTATGGTCTCATCTACCATAAGCAATGAATCCTAGAGATTTTGACTAATGAGTATCTCAAGTTTCATATCTGATCCCACAATCACACTCCACCACTTATTTCAAGCTTAAATTACTTCTTGCTTGGATCACTACAAAACTCCCCTATCTCCTTCCTCTATCTACCCTCCTCCGAACTCCCAAACTCTTTCTAATAGAACCCAGATTTTATTGTGCCTCTCCTACAGTCAATCAGCTATATTCTAGAGTTGCCTAGATTGCATCTTATACAGCTTGCCTTCCTCTCCAGGCTCTCAAACTGCAGCCATTGCTCAAGGAAGAGGAAGCCACTTTCACCCCAAATTCATTAGCATGTTTCCTGCCTCTGCATCTTTGCACATGCTAGGATCTCTTTCTATACTTTTCTTTTTGTCCTCCTAATTATTCTGTAAAACTCATGCTTCATATTTTAGAAAATCTTCTCTGGTGTCTGTCTCCATATTTTAATTTAGAATGATCATATGTATAAATATGTGTGTTTACATACATTATATATTGAGTTAAAAAGAGTATTAAAAATCAGCTCTGGGTTAAAAGACTGGGAAATTCTCATGTGATGAGAACTTGCCTTTTTTTAATTTTTCAAATCACTTTCATTCTTGTTGCCTGTGAGGTCAGTTTCAGTTCCTTCTAGCAGCTTCTACAGAAGGTATGAAAGAATCTGTCCCTGACCACACAGTAACAACAGAACTGAGTATCCTATCCAGGTCTTCAGGATCCAATTTCTTTCCATTTATTCTTGTAGTTCAGTCTAACTGGGAGATAAGGAAACCACTCACAGATTGTTCAATGCACACTACAACCAATGCCAACATAGGAATAAACAAAGCAGGGAACACACTTCCCAACCTCCTTTTCTCCACAACGTTCTAGAAAGGGCACTGTTAGCATGGTTGGCTCACTCTCAGTAGCAAACTCACAGCTGCAAATATTCCTATTGCCCTGATGGACTTATTAATATTCTGTTGAAGACATAACAAGAAAATAGCACAAAAAGATTCAGTCAATACCGGGGCCCAAACGGTAAGAATAAAACATCTCCACTTACAAGTCTGTATGAAGCAAGCTCCAAGTAGTACTCAAGGTGGTTCCAGTAATCACTTGCATTTATTTCTCACCAAAGAACTGTGCAAAACTTAGCTACTCAGTTGCCTTTGTAAGTAATTTATTGTAAAATCTTGGATGTCAAATGAAAGATATTCATACAATAGGAAATGAATTCAGAATGAAAGTCTGGAAATGTGTGAGCAGGATTATTTAAAAAGAGGCTCAAGGGCGTACTTGGGGTGGGGAAACAGTCTATAGCTTACTGTGAGTTGTGGTTAGTTAGATGCTTATACCTCACAGGCAATGAACCTTTCTGATCTGTTTATTTTCTTGTATATTGATCACATTCCAGTATATATATTTATATTTTCAAATTTGAATTAAAACCTACTTACTGCTTGCCTCCTTCCCTTTCCTTCCTCCAATCTCAACCACTTCTATATGTCCCTCTCACTTGTCAAATAGATGGCCTCTTTTTCTTTATTGTTGATACACACACAGTACACATGGGCACAGGCATGCACACTCACACACACACACAAACACACACACATATGGAGAAAGAGAGAGAGAGAAGAGAAGAGAAAAGAGAGAGAAATATATATATGAATATACCCCTTGATACTGTGTTGTTTATGTGTAAGATTTCAAGGCTGACTTTGATAACCAGTTAGTGCACTTATCCCTGAGAGAGTCTAATTCATTCTCTCTCTCTCTCTCTCTCTCTCTCTCTCTCTCTCTCTCTCTCTCTCTCTCTCCAGTCATTAGTTGCCTATAGTTCTTTGTATAGGGATGGGACCCATGAGATTTTTCTATGTCCACGACACATCCCAATTTTTTTAACAGCACTAAGCTGAACTTAGGGCCTTGTGAGTGCTAGCCAAGCATTCTATCATTGAGCTATATTTGCAGCCATCTATAAAAAAGTTATTTTTGGATCTGGAGAGATGTCTTAGCGGTTATGAACACTTACTGGTCTTGCAAAGAACCCAGGTTCGATTTTCAGTACTCCTATAGTGCCTCACAACTAGCAGTATTTCTAATTCCAGGGAGTCTGACATCCTCTTCTGAACTTTATGAGCACCAGGCAAGCACATGGTGCATATATAATATTTTGTTTGCACTCTAACAAATAAAGCTTGCCTGGCTTCTAGAGGCCAGGAAGTGGTGGCACACACCTTTAATCCCAGCACTTGGTCTCTCATACCTTTGATCCTAGTACTTGGGAGGCACACACCTTTAATTCCACCATTTGGGAGGAAGAAATAGGAAGTGATCTGGCTGGATAGAGAGAGGAAGTGATAAGGTGGGGTGGAGACAGGAGCTCTCACTTTTCAGTCTGAAGATGCCCAGAGGTAAGAAGTCTTTCTAGTTAGGCTGACTGTTCTGCTTCTCTGATCTTTCAGCTTTCACCCTGATATCTGACTCCAGATTTTTATTATTAAGACTAATTAGAATTCATGCCACATATATACATGTAGGCAAAATACTCATAGATATAAAATAAAATAATTTTTAAAGTTATTTTAAGTGTATTTTAACAAAAAAGTTCACTAATCTTTGTTCTAGTTCTGCATCAAGATATCCCTTGATGGATTTTGTTTTCCTTTTGTGGTTTTGATTTTTTTAGGTTTTCACTTTTTGTTTCTCAGAACCACCATGTAGCTTGACTATCAAGGTAAAATGATCACATTATTTATGGTTGTTTGTGATTGTTAATTTTAGTGTTTTTCTCATAGCTGCTGAGAATGTTTATGTTTAAGACTATTCTCTAATAGAAAAGAAAAATGTGAGGGATGATCTCCAGTAGAGAACAGCTGTTTATCAAATGAATATGGTTGTCTCTTTGTCTTTGCAGTTGCTTCCTCCTAGGACCTTTTCCTAGGAGGAAGCGTGTAGTGATCCTATCAGCTTTTTGTGTGATGCAGTCTCCAAACTGATAATCTAGTTTAAAAGACATGATCTCAATTTTTAAGATTTCAGAAGAAAGGAAGGCTGGACATAGAGAAGTTTGCAAGAATATCTAAGGATACGAAGTGGGTCACACTGAGTGCAGATGCTCAGTGCTGAGCATTTCATCTGACTTAATCCTGCTTATCATTTCTCTGCATCTCATCTCATCTGTGCCATTCAAACCTTCATAACAAGCCAAATCTTCCTCCAAAGAGGATGTAGATTCCAGGCTTCTTTCCTCTCCCAGCACAGTGAGTGAAAACAAGAGGCAGGGTACTATAGCCTATGAATAACATTCCTATCTGCTGACCTCTTCTGACATTGGATGCATGGCTTCAAGACAATTTGTCAGTCATCCATATTTTCTGTAGCCAGCTTCTGTTCTGAAAGGCCAGCTGGTTGTTCCTTTGGGGTTGAGGTCATCCCTGGGCTATTGGAACTGAGAGCTGGTCCTTCTTTTCAGATATGGCAGTGATAAGAGACACAGAAAGAGGCTACCTTAGATTAGTCTGAATACTCATCTTTCCTCAAGTTCCCAACTACAGGAACACTTTAAGGACTTAAATGTCTTGTCTCTGTGATGCTACGTATTTTTTCTTAAGAATAATTTTTCTATCAGTGTAATCGTTTAAGGACAGAGTGTTCTTAAGGTCGTCTCCCCCTCTCACTTTCGTCACACTTTCTTGTCACATGCATTCTTTGCTTTTCCACTGGTTTGATCAGTCTCAGCAGCTTCTAGTGCATTATTTCAGTCTGCAAACTGCTCTGCTACTGCCTCCTTCAGGCCCACATGTCCCTGAGTCTGGAGCAGTGGCATGATCTAGCTTTCTCACTAGGGGAATTCTGCAAGAGAATACCATTTTCTTCAGCTCTTCTCTTTCAGATGGAATGTTCTCTACTTTACTTCAGTTCACCATAGCTCAGAATATCCTTGTTTTGTCTTCAGAGCGGTGGTGATAAGATGTAGGTGGATTTTTCTTTGGGCCACCACCTCACAAATAATGACACAGAGACTTATTATGAAAGCTTGGTCTTAGCTTAGGCTTGCCCACCAGCTCTTATAACTTAAATTAACCTGTTTCTATTAATCTACGTTTTACCATGTGGCTCTTTACCTTTCATTCTGTGCGTCTGATTTCCTCCATGTCTTGTTGGCATCCTGCTGGTGTAATTCATGCACCTAGTTTCCGCCTCCTCTTCCTCTCTCTCCTGGAAAACCTGCCTATCCTCCCTGCCTAGCTATTGCCATTCAGCTTTTTATTACACCAACCACAGCAACATGTCTTTACACAGTGTGCAAATATTCCACAACAAGATCTGAGAAAGGGCTTGATCTATCAGAGAAGCTGCAATGGCCACATACTTATCCCCAAAGATCCCACAGTACTGTAGAGCACAGCTGCTCCTATTTAGCTGCTACCTCTTCTGACTCTCAGCTAATCCAGATACTGTATGCCCATTCCAGCAGGGAACAGGTCATCTTGGCAACTACATCCTGAAGAGTCTTCCACATAGTAGCAGGTATGATATCACCTATTGTACACATCAAATCAATTGGATTGATTTTTCTTGGAAAAACTGCAAGCACTAGCAGATGTTGAATACCGGGTAGAAGTGGAAAATGATGTCATTTTGGTGCTGTAGGAATTGCAGTCACTTGATTGAAATGTGCAGCTGTTGCACGGGTCACTCTTCAAATGAGTCTGGAGGGTATCCGTTACAAGTTCCAAGGCTTCAGCACCATTTCAAAGTGATACCTAGCTAAGCACTTTAAAGCACCACTTTTTCCTCCTGAAATAATCTATGTTCTTATGTGTTGTGTTGACTAGTCCTCTCACTGCCACCAATAAAAGAACAATAACAACAATTAATAATAATAATGATGATGATAATGATAATAATGATAAAGCAGTAGTGGTTACTATCTACCTGGTACCTTGAAATGTGACTTTATTTGGAAATAATGGATATAAGTAGCTAATGAAGTCACATTGAATTAGCACTAGCCAGGGGCCAATGACTAATGTCCATAAAAAGACATAAGAAGACAGAGATACACTGAGAAGGTAATATAGCAACAGAGTCAGATAAGAGTGTGATGCATCTTCAAGCCCTTGAATTCTAGGGATTGTTCACAACCATCAGAAGCTAGAAAGAGATAATGAAGTAGCTTTCCCTAGAGCCTACATGGACTTTCTGAAACCTTGATATTGTATTTCCAGCCTCCAGCACTGTGAAATATTCACATTTCTGTTGTTTTGGGCCACCCAGTGTGTGGCACTTTGTTAGAGTAGACACAGGAAACGAATATTCTTTTTTTCATTGTCCGTACTATGTATTATTTCCAGATTCTTCTCTAAATCCACACCATGAGAAGAATGTTATGTTTCTAAAGCCAGAATAATTTGGTTTGAACCTCTACACTGCCATGGATCAACTTTGAACAGCTGAGGGCTCTGTGCCTCCGGTTTTTATGACATGCAAAACAGGAATTAAATGAATTAATGCTAAAGTTTTATGTATTTCTGTTGTGTGAAAAAATACCCACTGAGTTCAGATATTGTATAACTGTGAATGGTTCTAAGAAGGAGGAATTACAATATGAGTTAGGCCTTCAGTGTCTGGATGAGGCTGATCAAAGACTATGCAGGTAGGAGAAAGTATAGGAATAGAGCACTAAGACACCAGGATGACCAGCATTGAAATCTATGATATTTATGTGCACAGGAGTTCAGTAAGGCTGCTTATAGCTGGACCTTGAGAGTCACTGTCTGAGTTCCCAAGAGCTGAGGAAAGGCAATACCCATGGAGGTGTCTGATCTTTGACACTGAAACTGACATTGCCATCTACAAATGTGTTAGACTAGGTTTATAGCTATCCTGGGATGCATACAGCCTGCCAGCCACACACTGGACATGGCTAGAACATACATAATTCATTCCTAGTACATGTGGGGGAGCTTAGGCTTTGAGAAGCTTCTTTTAAAAATACAATTAAAAAATCATTCCTTGAGAATTTCATGTGTATACAATGTTTTTATCACACTAACCATCCACACCATGTCCTTTTCCAACTTCGTGTCCTAGCTATTAAATATTAATCTGAGTCTAATCAGTGTTGTCTTTATGCACATGGGTATAAGCCATCCACTGCAGGCATGGACAACCTATACAGTGGTATATTACTGAAGAAAAAGGACTCTCTCGCTCCCAAAAGCTATCAACTGCCAGTAGCATTTAAGCACCTTCTTGAACTTGAATGTGAATTAAAATGTGGCCCAGACTCTTCAGGAGTCTGGAATGTGTAGGGATATAGAGTCTTCATTTCCAACGAACTAAAGATGCTGAGGTTCCTGGTCTAAAGACTATGCTTTAGCTCAAAATCCTTGCTACATTCATGCACCAGGAGCCTCAGCATTGCTAGGAACTTGTTAGAAACACTACATCTCAAATTTCCCTCATCCTCAAACCTACTGAATCAGAATCTGCACTTATACTTTACTCATGAGCTGTGTCTTAACATTTGACAGCACTGGATTAGGATTAGAGGACACTTGGTAACCCAGATTGCTAAAGGGGGTGATCTAGCCTACCTTTCTTCTCATACCAAGGTCCACATTAGAGCCTCACAGGGAAATCTTAAACATCTTGATGCCCAGGCAAAATCAATTCAGTTAAATACAATTCTCTCTGAAAGTAGGGCTCTGGGAAAGTGGTGTCACTTTTTAAACTCTGGATTATTATTAGTGTGGAACCAATATTGCAGGCCACTGAGCAGTGCCAGAGACACTGAGACCAAGAATAGTTCTTTATGGGGTCTAGGCTCTTTAATGAGTCTAGCATTCACAGACTCTGGAGCAATGGTTCAAAACCTGTTTTGTACCATTTGCCTATGCAATGTCAAGAATGGTACTTGATCTCTTTTTGCCTTGTTTCTTTAAAACTGGAGATGACAATAATAGTAGCTGTCTCACAGGGTGTTTGTTTACAGGAACAAGTGTAAGAGTCTTTAGTGTAGTGCTTGAGACATAGCAAATGCTATGACAGTGTTTCTTCATTTAAATATACATCTTATTCCTTCCAATGTTCTCACTTTTCACTTTTCACTTGTACTCCACATCCAGCACAGCTTGGTCCTGGAAACCTGACTGGGACAACAAGAGAATGAACAAAGGACAGGCACACAGATACATGTTTCAGAAGCTCAGATAAGGTAGGTAGTATCCGCTCTGATGGAGCAGCATCAACTATGTAACAGCCTGCAATCTCAGTATGTTTAGTGTGTTAAGCAAGGGAAGGAGGGCTTGGCATCTTCATAAGTGGTAGGGGATCAACCTCAGGTTGTAGTCATCCAGGAAGAGGAAGGTGCACTTGCTAGTTTGTACATACACTGGTGATTGTTCATAAATACTCATACTTGGGCCAGAGAAAGGATTTGGCATTGCCTCTGAGTCTCACTCAGAGTAAGGCTTTAACAACTCTTATGGGTCTGAAATATTGGTTTTCTTATCATGGCTGAGCCTGTGTCAATGATATATATTCACTCAAGACTCCATCCATTCTTTACACATTCATTCAGGGCTTCCTTGGCTCCCTGTGCTTATCACTCTACCCTGTCTTCAGTGCTAGGCTTGAAGACAGTAATCTCACTTTTTATTAGGTGTGCAATAAATATTTGAGGCATGCAAATGGGACTAAATGATTACAATGCCCCCTTGTGTATTCAGGTGAAAATAATTAAAACGTGCAGTTCTTGATTCTAGGATAGTGTGACAAATTCTCCAGATTTGGGTTAGAAGAGGTATGATGTTGGATGTGAGACTCTTGCTTCTAAAACTTGTCAAGTATCCTACCAACCAGAATGAGTTAAGTACCAAATACAAGCACTATTTAGGTGTCCTTTTCTTGAAATACTGATCAAAAGTAAGCATAAGGAGAAGATCTTGATACCAATTCATTTCTGTGCATGTAGTAAAGACAATTCCAAGGGCAATTTGCTTCCTGGTTATGGTGTGTGTGTGTGTGTGTGTGTGTGTGTGTGTGTGTGTGTGTGTGCACGCGCGCGCGCGCTATAGTAGATATCTGGAGTGTGGTGACAGTGTAGCACATAATATGCACTGCAATAAGCACTTCACATGCTTAGGGGAACATCAGATAGCCCAGGCAAAATTATAGTTATGCCATATGGTGGTTTGAAAGAAAATAGTCCCCAAAGGGAGTGACACTATTGGGAGGTGTGGCTTTGTTGGACTGGGTTTGGCCTTGTTGGAAGAAGTGTGTCACTGTGGGGTGGGTCTTGAGGTTTGCTATGCTATGGATACCACACAGTGTCTCAGTCAACTTCCTGTTGCCTTCTGGTCAAGATGTAGCCAGCATGTCTGCCTGCATGTCACCAGGCTCCCCATCATGGTGATAATGGACAGAACCTCTGAAACTGTAAGACAGTCACCTCAATTAAATGTTTTCATTTATAAGAGTTGCCATGGTTATAGTGTTTCTTCACAATAAAAACTCTAACTAGGATATTCCATTTGTATTATTCAAGATTTTGTAGAACACAAACAATAGAATGAATATATATGTCCATATATAAAATATAGAAAAAATATTCATATGTATGAAATATATTAGGATACAATCTAGGTAGCCCAACAATGGCTGTCTTTACAGTAGAGAGGCTGAGCACATGTAGCTGCTAAGTTCATGAGGCTGGATGCTTTCACAGTCTCAATCTGGCACTAAAGGCCTGCAAGATTTCTGGAGAGCCACCTGTTTTTAGTGTATGTTGAAGGGTTGAAGGAACTGGGTTCTCATGTCCATGAAGGAATGTTATTGTGGGATATTATTTTAAGATGTGTTATATTTGTTTATACTGTGTTTAATCATGCAAAGATGTGTTGTATTCTTTTATGTTGCATTTACTTAACTCTGTAAAGTCCTGTTACTGTGCCTGCCTAAAACACATGATTGGTCTAATAAAATACTGAACAGTCAATAGTGAGGCAGGAGAGGGATAGGTAGGGCTGCTAGACAGAGAGAATAAATAGCAAGAAGAGGGGGGAGCAAGAAAGACAGGAGAGGAGGACTCCAGGGTCCAGTGTAGAAGGAATCTTAACAGGTCTTATTAATAAGAACAGACCTAGCTGGGCAGTGGTGGTGCATGACTGTAATCCCAGTACTCAGGAGGCAGAGCCAGGTGGATCTCTATGAGGTCGAGGCCAGCCTGGGCTACCAATTGAGTTCCAGGAAAGGCGCAAAGCTACACAGAGAAACCCTGTCTCGGGAAAAAAACAAACCTGAGGCCAGTTATTGAGGTGAATGCTGGAAGATCAGAGAAGCAGAACAAGCCACAGTTTCCTCACCCTGCTAGTTCCTCAGCTGGTCTTGTTTCCTCAGACTAGAAGCCTCTGAGTCCTCATTCCAAAGGCTCTCAGCTGAATGGCTTAACCAGCCAAATGCTTAACCAGCCAAAATGCTGCTAGTTTCTGGTCTTCACACCTTATATATCTTTCTACTTTCTGCCGTCACTCCCTGGGATTAAAGGCTGGATTTCTGGGATTAAAGGCATGTGTCACCATGCCTGGCTGTTTCTAATGTGGCCTTGAACTCAGAGATCCAGAGGTATTTCTGTCTCTGAAATGCTAGGATTAAGGGTGTGTGCTACCACTGCCTATCCTCATATTTAATATTGTGGCCGTCCTGTTCTCTGACCCCAGATAAGTTTAATTTGGGGAACACAATACCACCTCAGTCCAGCCACTCAGCCACACAACCAGCCATGGAGTAAGAAGAAAAAAAACCTATATAGAACAGAGAAAGGTAAAAATCCAGAGGCAAAAGTTATCTGGGATAATTTAAGAAAAGTTGGCTAGAAACAAGCCAAGTTAAGGCCAAGCATTCATAAGTAAGAATAAGTCTCCATGTATTTATTTGGGAGGTGGGTAGCAGTTCTCCAAAAGAGTAAAAAAAAAAAAATCCCTACAGAATATGGCAATAATGCCAATGGCAACAGGCGAGATGAATTCCTGAATGGAGTAAGTGAACTCATCAGTGAGATGTGAAAGCAATGAGGAAAAAAAAAAAAATCCCTTTGACATCCTTATATATGAGCTTCCACCAGAAGGTGTCACCCATATTTAAGGTGGTCTTCACATTTCAGTTACCCTAATCAAGAAAACCCATCATACATGTTCCCTAGGACTTTCTCTTAGTTGATTCTAGAGTCAGTGAAATTGGAAATCAAGATTAAACCATTTAATAATTTTTTATTTCAGTCTCTGTTTTGAAACTGGAGAGAATAGTAGTTCTAATCTTGAAGAATTATTAGAATAGTAGTATCCACTCATGTGAATTTAATAGAGTTCTAGACATTTAATAAAGGATCAGCTGATATTAGAATTTATTATTATTGCTATAAATTGTCACTAATAGGTGGCCCTTGCTTGCTTCTTTCCCTTACAACTCTTCAAATCCCTCCCCTTTGCCATGAGTCCTTTGTACCTTTTTTCTGTATTTTATCCTTGATCATCCCCTAGTCAGAGGGATTAGCGGTAATTTTACCATTCTTTCCAGGATTGTACAGACTGTGTTCCCCATAAAGGAGCCTAGATGAACTGCATTCCCAGTCCTTGCTCCAAGGAGAGTAGATGCTCCCAAAGAGGTGTCTTTCCCTAAAGTACACAAAGACTAAGCAAGCTGTGATGGAGATTTGCTGATGGTACATGGAGGAACAAGTTTAGTGATTTTATTTCCTAACTTAGGTATTTCATATCCACTAGCTGCCCAGGTCATGTTAATCCTGAACAGTATTCACTTCCTGCAAATCAAAGATGTAGGCATCTTTCCAAAAATACTAGTGTATAGAATTTTTATTTGGTTTATTAAGGACATTTGTTTTCAATATGAAGCTGAGACTACCTGACCCAGGAATCTCATGCACATCTTTTAAGATTTAAATTATTTCAACACCTACAATAACAATGACTGGAATGATTTTGTTTTAAAAGGAAATGGAAGAAGCCATATGTGCTGACTCATGACTTGAGAGTCTAAGATGAAAGCATCAACATGAATTTGAAGCCAGCCTGAGACATATCGAGAGTACCAGGCCAGCCTTGGCTATATAGAGCAGCAACAACCAAAACAAAACAAACAAACAAAACAAAAACAACCAAAAAAAAGATTATGAAAGATTATTTTGAAAAATTTGATCCATAGCATAATATACTGATAACAATAGTATAGAATATATTTTATATATCAGCATCAAACATGAAATTGTTCATAACTTAAATTCAAATTCTGTATTTAGAAATTTGTACCATTATCTCCTGTATTTATCCTTTGTATGTAGTTAAATAGTATATCATATATATATATATACATATATATATACATATATATATATATATATATATGTATATATGCATATAACTAAGTATCTCTGCCTTGCACAATATGTCTCTCTCCCAGAGATGCCTTCAAGTTCATTATAGGTCAAATGGGCAATCTACAGAAAATATTATAAGAAGCAAATATCTTTTGCCTATTAACTCCCTTTTACTAGCTACTTCTTTTAGTTATTAATATAGGGACAGCATTGATAAAACTAAGTGAAATTATGATAGAATTAACCTTTGGTGACAATATGACATAATCTTAAGAATCAAGGGATTTTACAGACTAAGGCACTACGTTATTCACTACAATCCAAAGTCTGAAAATGGATACTCATAATTCTGATTTTCAAAATGATGAAAGCAAATTCAAGAAACTGAAGACTGAGATATTAAACCATTCTAGATTCTGAGACAAAGTTGTGTTTTAAACTCTTGAAAAGCATGGGTCAGGCATGATGCCACATACCTTTTAATCCATTCCAGCACTTGGAAGGTAGAAGCAGACAGATCTCTGAGTTTGAAACCTATCTGGTCTACCTAGCGAGTTTTGGGCCAGCTGGGGCTACATAGTGAGACTCTGGCACAAACAAACAAACAAACAAACAAACATAATGAACAAAATCTAGAAACATAAATGCCACTACTTATGGCAGTATGAGAAGCATGCTATTTACCTCTGCATGGATCCACACCCTTTGGCATGTGTGTCTCCGACTAAAGAAGTAAAGTATATTTCCTCTTCATATGTGCGCCTGTGACCAATGTACCTCTCTCTCTCTCTCTCTCTCTCTCTCTCTCTCTCTCTCTCTCTCTCTCTCTCTCTCTCTCTCTGTATGTGCGTGTGTGCCTGTCTGTTTATGTGTCTCTGTGCCTGTGCCTGTGCGTGCGCGTGCGCGTGCGCGTGCGCGTGCGCGCGTGTGTGTGTGTGTGTGTGTGTGTGTGTGTGTGTGCGAGAGAGAGAGAGAGAGAGAGAGAGAGAGAGAGAGAGAGAGAGAGAGAGAGAGAGAGAGAGAGAGTTAACAACCTTGGCATCATCCTAAAACACACAGTCCACCTTTGAAACATAGTCTCTTATTGACCTGGAGTGCACCAATTAGGCTAGACTAGCTGGCCACAGAGCCCTAGTGAGCCTTCTGTCTGCTTCCTCAACGCTGGGATTTGAAATGTGTGCTGCCACATCAGGCTTTTTACATGTGAACTGGAGCACAGCCTCGGGTCCTCAAGCTTAAACGGCAATCACTTTACTAACTGAGCTGTCTCCTCAGCCACCTATTTCCTCTATTCTTGATTTAGGTTTGACCATGTTGTATGTGTTGAGAGTAGAATAGGCAGAAAGGCCCATGTGCCTATTCTGTGCATAGGCTTTAAGAAGCCTACGTACTTCCCCCAATATCCTTTGCCTCTACCACTCTTGTATTAGAGACTGAAAAACATAAGAGAAATGAGCAGCAGAACCACCAGCTATTTAGTCAACTCCAGCCTAGGTTAATTGACTCAAAGACGCAAAGCGAGCCCAGCAAAGATGAACAGATACCCCAATTCACCTTTAGACACAAGAGCTGGATACATACACTTTATG
This sequence comes from Onychomys torridus, assembly GCF_903995425.1. Classification (NCBI taxonomy): domain Eukaryota; kingdom Metazoa; phylum Chordata; class Mammalia; order Rodentia; family Cricetidae; genus Onychomys; species Onychomys torridus. Next base: position 62,149,667 of record NC_050466.1, on the reverse strand, counting down.
TCATAAGCCTCACAGTGTTCTGAATCTAATAAATGATGTGGAGATGAATTCAGAAAATCAATACACTATGTTTGTCCTTTGGTAGTGGAACAAGAGCCCTAAGTAGATGGCAATGCATGTGAATGTTACCGAACAGTGCATGTTATGTAGCTACAACCTTAAAGATGAGATGGAAAGTCATATGCTTATTACTACTAAATTGCTATTAATATTTGAAGAATGATAAAGAATATTAAATAATAAAGTCAGAGATGGAGTATTGATGAAATTATTAAGGCCACTCCATGTAGTTAAAAGGGAGGTTTATTTTATGGGGTAACTTACAAATGAAGGGATAGGTTGCAGGGTCTGGGAAAGGTATGGCACAGTCCGGCGGTGTTCTCTGGAGAACTCTGCTCGGTCTACCTCCAGCGTCCAGGGTCCTGGAACCAAGAGAAGCCTCTCCTCTCGATCCTGGGTCTTCAGCATCCTCCCTCAGCCCTGCCTTGTGGGCGTGACCATTACCTAAGCCTCAATGGGGGTTGGAACTTTCAGGCCAAGGCTGGGATGGTTACCCAATACAATGGAGCAGTAAGGATTTTATTGCTTTTATCCTATTTATTATTTCTCATACATGGTTTGAATGAAAGTATAGAAGCTGTATATATGTGGGTGATTAGAAAAATAAAAAATACTTTCAGTGAAAAGCTATAACTACCCTGGAAGCAATGAGTGAAATATAACCAGATGAGATTAAAATTGATAAATACAAATCATGTGCAAGGGGACAGATAAAACTGCCTAAACATGTAAAAATTAGTATATATCAAGTTAATTATTGTATATTTAATACATTACTACAAATTAATATGTAACATTATAGCATATAGTAGTATATAATGTGACTAACATAATTATGTAATAATCAATATAGCAATGTATAATGTATCACATAATATAATTTTACATACCCTATAGACCCAGAAATTTTACTTCTAGAAATTTTCACTGAAGAAGAACTGTACATGTGGGTAGATTGAGGGACTGGTAAAGAAAGCCTAGAAGTAATAGTATTAAGTAATCAGAAACCAGTCTAAATACATGTCGATGGAGTGTGGTACATAACATAAAATATGAAACAAGAAAGCGAGCCAGTCTTTAAATACTGTTCTGTTTTAGCAGCGTTTCTCAAATGAAACCAAGTGGGAAATGAAAACTACTGTATTAGCATTTTCTGGGCAGCTAGTTAAATAAATACAGGTTTCCATGGGGCTCAGGAGATGAGTTAGTTGGTAAAATGCTTGTGGTGCAAACTTGAGGACCAGTGTTCAGATTACCAGCAGCATTCGTTTAGTGGCATGATGTCTAAATCCTCAGAGCTGTGATGGAGAGTGGAGATAGTTGGGTCCTTGGAACTTATTGGCTAGCCAACCTGGCAGAATCTATGAGCTTTAGATTTAGTGAGAAACATGTTTCAAAAAATAAGGTGGGTACTGATTGAAGAAGATGCTGATGTTGACCTCTGGCCTCCACATTTGTGTGTATATTCACCTAGTACACACACACACACACACACACACACACACACACACACACACACACCGAAACAAATAAAACAATCAAATACAGGTTCCCAGATTCTTCACAGAATACTGAACCAGAGTAGAGAGAAGTACATTTTGAAACTGTAACAATTCAAACACACACACACACACACACACACACACACACACACACATTTTAAATTTTATAATTTAATTTAATTTTACACATCAGCCATGGGTTCCTCTGTCCTCCCCCTCCCCCCCCCCCACCTTCCCCCCAGCTCACCCCCCATTCCTATCTCCTCCAGGGCAAGGACTCCCCTGGGGATTCAGCTCAGCCTGCTAGATTCAGTTGAGGCAGGTTCAGTCCCCTCCTCCCTTTACCCAGGCTTTCCTTTCTAAAATTAGTATATTGCCTAATGTGTTCCATTATACAATTTTCACACTGTGATGGTGAGTTTTAAATTGGAATCACCTGGGAAGAGAGCCTCACTAAAGAATTGTCTATAGCAGGGTGGCCTGTGGGTATGTGTGGGGGGGATGGTCTTGATTGCCTTAATTGATTTGGGAAGACCCACCCTCAGTATAGGCAGCACTTTCTGGTAGCAGCCCAGATAAAAGAGCCTGGGAGAGGAAAAGCTTGCCCTTCACTCAAGTTCATCTACTTTGTTGCTGCTGCTGTCTATTGCTTTGCTCATATTAGAATCAACGTTTTTCAGGGCTCCTATATAAAACCATCTGAAGACTGAAGATGAGTGGCTCTCTAGGAATCTCCCAGGCCTTTAGCATCAGATTGGGACTGCTGAGGCACCAAGTTTTATGGATTTAAGAGCTACCGGGTTTTCACACTCTGGTAGGAGACAGCCATTGTTGGACTAGTCTAGTCGTAATGTGTAAATTGAGCTAAAAATTGTCTTTTAATATCTATTCATTGTGTTGTATGTTCCACTAGAGAAGCTTGACTAACACACACATAGTTTGTTTTTATTGATCCTTTCCCTCAACTCCCATCCCCCTTTGACTGCTTCTCTTCCTTTCTTCACTGGTCCCTCCTCTGCTTCCATGTCACATATATTTTGTGTGTATGGTTATGTAAGTCATTAAACTAGTTAGGGAGACATGAGACAGGAAGAGGTGGTCTAAAGGGAAGGTTAGAAAGGGGAAACCTAAGAAAAAAATCCTTTTGTTAATATAAATTAATTACATATAATGGGTTTAATTATGACATTTTCATACATGCATCTAATACATTTTGATGATGTCCATAGCCCATTACCCTCTCTTACCTCCCTCCCACTCCTGCTTAGCCTCTTCATCTTCCTAACTAGTTGCCCGATGCTTGTATGCCTTTTTAAAGACTACCCAGTGAGTTCCATTCAGGCTGGACACAGCAGAATGAGTGAGGGAGTTCTTTTACAGAATCATGGGCACTCTACCAGTGACCATACCATTGTAATAAATACTTCCCCCTTCCCATCATGCATTAATTGTGTATGAATATGCATGGACGTTCAAGGCTTTATGAGCTCTTCCCACCTTCGTGACAGGTTGTTGACAGGTCCAGTATTCTGACAATAATTATAGCTGCTATGAGTTCAAGAGAGTCATTCAAGCAATGTTCCACACCACCTCTCCCCTCTTCCTTCAGCTCTTCCTATATACCAATGATAAATATACTGAGGGAGAGAGTACACTTGCCTAAAATTTAAGTGCATTGTTAGAAAAAAAATTAATGGTACAGGGAAATGCTTGTGGCATAGTGACAAAGTAAGTTCTAAAACAAATGGTTCCCTTTCTGTAAAGATACATATTTGAGTAGAAGAAATTATGAAATGAAAAGGCCAAAGGGATAACCATGGCCAATATAGTGTTACGTTACATTAACATACAGAAACATTTGGGTTATATTCCAAGACACTGCCCCAGTTGGTGCTTGAATCTGTAACAGTAGCAAATCATGTATCTGAGCACCTGGAGAAGGAGACTAATGGATCTGGAAACTCAGATGACTACCATGTGATGAATAGACAGGTTATTATGTACATGTGGTGTCTGGACACAGGAATGTCTCATATTCCAGGTGGGATGGAATGAGCTGATGTGATAGTTCATCATGCTCCTCACAATGTCATACAGTTGACAACTTTTGTAAATTTCAGTTCTGGAATTTTCACTTTAATACTTTCCTACTATAGTTTTTTAGTCACTGAAATTGTGGAAAGTAAAGTCGAAGATAAGGGGAGACAAGTATATAACTTTTTAAGTGGATTTTTAAGGCAGTGTCTCATATAGCCCAGTCTGGCAAGCCTTGAATTCTTGATCCGCCTACCTACATCTCCCAAGTTCTGGAATTATAAGCATGTGATGCCATGTCTGGCCTAAATTTGGGGCAAGTAATTTATAGTTCCTCTTCATGAATTATTTTGCTTTTCTTATCCCATTCTGCTTTCTTTCCATGGCAAAGGTTTGGAGTTGGACAAAGAGTAAAAGTTACCTACAAAATATTTCCCTTCCTGGATTTTGGTTCCAAAAGCCTCTCCCTCTCAAAAATTATAGTGGTGTCTTAGAGAATGTAAAGCAAGAATTTCTCCAAAAAGAAATTCTAACTGGAAACAGGAGTAATGAGTCTAAGAGCCTGGAGAGCCACAGGTTATCTATATTTTGCATACTGACAGTTTCAGGAAAAACAGGTGGACTTTAGGACAGTCGAGATAAGGGTTGGAAGCTAGCCAAGCATTAGGCTCCCAGCAGTCAGGGCTTCCTCAACCCTTCTGTGGCTAATAACTGGAAGCATCTAAAGGGCTAAAGAAACTCTGTGTGCTAGGGGCTCTGTGGTTTATCTGCCTGAGATCCACAGGAGTTTCTTGATGTCTTAGTACTATGTGGCACCCAGATCCAAGGCACACACTAGTGAGCAAGGAAAAAGGCCTAATAATATCTGTGGTTGAATTTCCCACCAGCTTGACATGAACATGGTAGGGGATTTTTGAATATGAAGACATTTCAGTGTTTCTTACTCACATGAATCTGTGGATTGAGGTTTATAACAGGTTAACCGCAGGAAGATGGGTTCCTGTTCCTAAGCAAGATGAGTCTGTTCTTCACAAGGCAAATAACACAAGTAGATGATGTGACAGCAGGAATGTAGTTAGCTGGCAGGAGAAACAGAGGCAGGGAAAAACAGTGAGCTTGTGTCAGAAAAGCTCTCTCTTTCATCTCTGCAGCCTCAGATTTCTGCATCTCTAGCCTATATATTTCATTCTCAGGGGCATCATTTCCTCCATACAAAATGAAAATATCGGAATAAGTGAACACAAAGCTCCCCCTACCTTCTGGGACCTTTTGGGATTGTTCTCTCCTTTCTTGTTTTCAATTGCATTTCTAATCTCTAAGAAATGAGGTGTTAATCAACCCTGCTAAGCTACGGTGAACTTGACCTAGCACATTGGAGAAAGCAGTGTGTGCTAGGATAGTTGGCACTACTGAGCAGGCTACCAGTATGCATTTCAATCTGCACAGTTCCAGGGTTTGAGCTGCAGTGCATCACTCTGTGCAGATTTAATTGAAGGGGTAGAGGGTGATGAAACCAAGTTTGCTCTTTAAGCTTGAGCCATTCAGTAAAGATGGGCTTTCATACTGGTCTCAGAAGACCAATTTGTCACTCTCGAGAGCAATTTCACATTAACACAGTGTCAGTGCTGCTGGGGATTGGCTAGACCACCTTTGGAAGAGGTTAAATTGTCTTTTAATCAGCATGGGAAAGAATAAGTGCTTCTGTTCCATCATGGTGTTGCAGTCTTGCTGGTCCGACATCTTATAAAAGCCACAGTAACTGTAACAATACCCGTGGAACTTGGCCTGTATCATTGCCAGGGAGGCAAAGACAGGAAAGAAGGGTTGCTACAGCTGTTATGCAAACTGGCATAATTGATGTGGGTGCAGTAGGTTAGAGCTAATGGTCTGTGTTTAATTACAGAGGCAGTGACACGAAGCCTCAAGGATGATCAGACACTAACCAGATGATGTACCACTTTCACTTATAAGCTCCCCAAGTGGCTGGAAAGAGTCAGAACAATGGCAGGATGGTCTCATTTCCACATTTCTCCTGGGATTTGGGCCTAGTCACCAAAAAAGCATAGGGCTATATTTATAAGATGTATCCAAACTCATCAGGGTCTGTGGAGAATAGTCACTGCTAGACCCTAGATGAAAGTACTTTGAAATCTACTGCTGTGAGAATCTGTTTGTTCCTTTAAAATCAGGTGTTTTACCTTAACATGTTCCCATAATTTATCAGTCATGTAGGAAATATATAACTTTTCATTTTATTTCATTCCTTGAAACAAGTAAACAATCTTTTGTCTACTATCTCAATATCACACTATATCCATTCTCAACTTACAGCGATAGGATCTTCAGGTTCTAGCTGTACACATGGCTGCCCAGCTAGGGACCACATTTCCCAGCCTCCATGGTGGCAATGAGAGAACATGTGGCTAAGTTTCAACCAATAAAAAGGGAGCAGAAGTGATGATAATAATGGCCAACTCATATTCTTAAAGAAAACTGCTCCTCTACTTGTTTCTCCTTCCTAGTGGGTTAGAATAGGGCTGTGGTAGGTGGTGGTTGAATTTTAGTCTTCAAGACACCCTATAAAATAGTAGGACAATAACAAAGGAAAAACCTGGGTCCTTAGATCATTTCCCAGAGGAAGGTTATCTTACTCCATCAATGGCCTGCAAGCACAGACTTATTCCCAACTAGACTATTTTGTCTGAGCTGTTATTTTGGTGTCTGTTAAAATGAATTGTTGTTTACCAAAGTAAAACACTTTCTAGTTTGCACATACTTTTGTATGTTTCTCACTCAGCTATAGGAGAGAACCAGGTGAAGAAAACAATTACAAGAGTGGCTAAAGCATCTACTCACAGGAAGTACACACCTGTGAAGATACAAATCCCCACCTTGAATCCATGTTGCTGGACTCCTAGTGCTCCTTTTACTTTGGAAGCCCCAAGACACAATCTGATACAAGAAGGAAATTCCCACTCATTGAAATTCATAGCTCTTGCAGTTTTGATTGCTTAAACATCCGATCTCCATCCAGCTCTTCTCTCCTGCTTTCCATCTCCTACAGGCCTCCCAAAACAACAAAAAAGAGAAGTTCCATAAAGCAGTTTTCTTTAAAAAGAAAAAAAAGAAGGTTGATAGTGTTGCTTAAAATGAGAAGAGTCTGGATTGGGGAGAGAGTGTGTGTGCAGTGGGAGGAGTATTTTATCAATGACACTGTTTAGAATCACCAGAACATTGTGGTAATAAAAAGCAGAGCAACTTTTAGTCAGTTTTATTATTGTTTTTAAATTCTATAAGGAGATGAGCCCCTTATTGACTGTCTCCCCTTTTTGTCTGCACCTGGGACCACTTCGATCGCCTCTTCACTCAGTATACAACATAATAATTATAAAGGAAAGAATCACGCCATGTACAATTTGGCTAACTTTTGCCTTGTTCTCCTTGCTATGTATACATGTTCAGGAAATGGCTGGCATGTTTGTGCTGATTGCCGCCTCTTCCATTTAAAAACTTCTGTAATGAAGAGGGAAGCTTGCCGGCTTCCTTGGGTTATTCCTTCCCTCTTATCTCCATAGTTACAAGAGTTGGTTCTGTGTAATTTTTTTTTATAGCTGGCATCTTGCCCAACTCAAATTGATTATAAAGGTTGGGAGGGCCAGTTGAGATCTGCAGCTTGATTCCCGGGGAAGTTGGCTGTTTGGAAAGATAGCAGTGACAGCTGAGATAGCCTGCAGATGGGAAGGAAAGGCTGGAGGTTCCAGATTTTATTACAGAGCTCATGAATGACTCACTCCTCTGGTTCCCCCTTGGAGGAACATGGAAGATGAGTGTCTAGAGGAAATCAGTGAAAGGCTTTATGGTAGGGCTGCCATACTAAATACAGGATACCAGTTAAGTTTGCATTTCAAACGCATTTCAGTATGTGTCCCCAACTATGGCATGGGAAAGAATTAATACTAAAAATCTGAAAGACCAGCTGGTCTTCACATAAACAAGGCAGTGTGTGTGTGTGTGTGTGTGTGTGTGTGTGTGTGTGTGTGTGTGTGTGTGAAAACGTATCTCATGACATATTTGGAAAATACTTACATGTTATACATTGTTTATCTGAAATGCAAATTTTCACAGGGAAGCTTGTATTTTTGTGTTTGGTGTTTTGCTAACAATGGCAGCTCAACTTACAGAAACATAGTCAGACTTCATGAAATGGTGTTCTTTAAAATTCCAGAGCAGCCAGTCTTGCTTTTTCTCTCAAAGACCATAGGCTTTGAGTTGTGAGAAAGAACAGTGAAGGAAAAGACACTGCAAACTGTAAAGTGATGCTTGAACACCAACTGGATGAGCAAACTTAGACAATATCCTTCACCTCTTTTTTTTTTTTTTTTTTTTTCTGAGACAGGGTTTCTCTGTGTAGCTTTGTGCCTGCCTTTCCTGGAACTCACTTGGTAGCCCAGGCTGGCCCCGAACTCACAGAGGTCTGCCTGGCTCTGCCTCCTGAGTGCTGGGATTAAAGGCGTGTGCCACTGCCGCCTGGCAATCCTTCACCTCTTGTACCTTAAGTGGCTTTTAACAGAAGAAAATGACCTCCACAGTTCTATGTTCTTCCTGTGTTACTAACATTTACCTGGAACTGGGTTTCCCCTGAGATCATACAGCTTGGTAGTGTCCAGAAGAAGTAAAAGGCAAGCTACATATACAATTTTAGGATTTAGTGGCCACATATAAAAGTTGAAAGAAACAGCTGAAAGGAACTTCAATGATGTGCTTTATTCAAATAATTATATTAAAATATTATCATTTCGGTTTATAGTCATACTAAATCATTAATGTTATGATTTACATTATTTTGCATGACATCTCCAAAATGTGATGCGTATTCTTACAGCACACCTCAATTTGGACTAGCAACATTCAAGCAATAAATAATCACAAGTGGCTTAATGGATATCATAATGGACATAAAAAATAAGACAAATAAAGAAAAAGAAAAAATGAGTAAATAAAATTTAGAAAGATAAATCCAAGAATGACAGATCAAAGTTTTGTAAAAAATGAACATACAGTTGATTATTATTAATAAAATATACATTTGTGATTTTTTTCTGCTGACTAAAATTCATTTGTAATCCCAAAATTAGTATGGCCATCTGTGGGAACACACATACAAAGAGCTGAATTATGGTGGACAGTGGTGGCACATGCCTTTAATCCCAGCACTCAGGAGGTAGAGCCAGGCAGATCTCTGTGATGTTGAGGCCAGCCTGGTCTACAGAGCAAGATCCAGGACAGGCACCGAAACTACACAGAGAAACTTTGTCTTAAAAAAACAAGAAAACAAACAAACAAAATTGAATTATGAATTGTATCCTTCAGGTACATGCTCAGGAGTAGTGTAATTAGTGCAACACTTGATCTTGGTTGTCAACTTGACTGGATCTGGACTCAACAAAGAGATGGCAGAGCTCTGGGTGGTTCTGGGAGGGCATTTTTAGAAAGGATTAACTGAGGGAGAAGACCTTCCCCCAAAGTGAGCAGTTCAGATGTAAAGAGGTCCTAGAAAAAAAACAGGAATTTGCCTTTGCTTCTTATTGATGAGTACATCTATCCAGTTCTTGATGCTGCTATCTTTCACTACTATCAGAACCCAGGTTCTTTTGCCTTCCATCATGGACTGAAGACTAACTATTGTTCTCTACGAAGTCTCCAGACTGTCAGAACCAGTTTGGGACTGCTGAGGCATTAAGCCTTACAGACTGAGCAACTTCTAGGTTCTCAGCTGCTACAGCAGTGGTTCTCAACCTTCCTAATGCTGTGAACCTTTAATACAGTTCCTCATGTTGTGGTGACCCCAACCATAACATTATTTTTGTTGCTACTTCATAACTGTAATTTTGCTACTGTTATGAATTGTAATGTAAAATCTGATATGCAGGATATCTGATATATGACCCCTGTGAAAAGGTAAGTCGACTCCCAGGTTGAGAACCACTGCTCTACAGCATTCAGACATCCCATGCTGGATTACTCAGCCCCTATGAAGTGAGTCAATCTAATAACTTCCCTTTTGTAATATATTCATATAGTCGTTCTATCAGTTCTGTTCCACTAATGAACCCTAACTAATACACTTGTTCAGATAGTAGTTCTAGTTTTAGAGTTTTGAGGAACCCCTATACCAATTTCCATGGGGGGCTGGATTAATTTACATTTCTACCTGTAGTGGATAATGTTCTCTTTCTCCCACACCCACAGCACTCAGCAGCCTTTGTTTTCTTAATAGATAGCTAAGTTATAGAATCAGCCTAGATATACATTAACAGATGAATGAATAAGAAAAAAGTATATATATATATATATATATATGTATGTATATGTATATGTATATATATACTCACAGTGGAATGTTATTCTACTATAAGAAGAATGAAACACACACACACACACACACACACACACACACACACACACACACGATGTGAAAGCAGAAGCAAGACAGTTTGGTGGGAGGAACGGGCTAGGGTGAGTGGGAAATGAATATGGAGGGCATGAGTATGTGAGTATGGTCAAAGTAAATGAAATACTTGAATAAAATGTAGAATCTATCACTGCATACAATGGATATACACCAATACTCTTTTTAAGTCAAACTGCCCAATGCACACATTCCCTGCTAAGGTTGAAGAAGATAAAACGCTTTCTTGTTTTAGCTCTCAGGATGTAAATAAGGATCCTTCTCATGGTCTGTTTAGATCCACAGTTTTCACAAATTCTCAGGCATGTTCTGCAGTAGCTACAAGGAGGCTGTAATGTGCCTTATGGAGAAAAGATGTCTTAGATAAGATGCAACCCGTCAGGAGTTACAGCTGTTAGCTATAGATATTAAATGCAGCCTATATTTAAGTCAGGAAACACATTAGAAAGGTATTTGCTGGTGGAAATAGCTCTCTTTCCCCTTTTCATTCAGTCCAGGACTGCTGCCTATGAACTGCTACAGTTCATGTTCAGGGTGGGTCTCCCTTCCTCAATTTACCTAATCTAGATAATCCCTTACAAATATGCCCATAACTGTCTCCATGGTGTTTCTAAATCCCATCAGGTTGGCAATCAAGATTAACCATCATACCATAATTTAGTTAGATTTCCTTAGAGGCTCTAGCCAGGGGAAGTAATTCAGCATTTACTAGCCCAATGTTCTTGATGATGTCATAGAACATAACTAATGCAGCTAATGAAAATTGATTGTGTGGTATGTTAAGATTTCCAGAAAAATGAACAGTTAGTACAAAGTGTTCCCTATTTCTACACAGCTTGCCCTACTACGGGTCCCTTAAACTAGTACAGTACATTTGTTATAGTCTTAATTAACGATAGTCCATCTGTATTACTTGTGTTGTTTCTGTGATAAAATACTCCAACAAAAACACTTCGGGAAGCAAGGGTATATTTGGTTGCATGGCATAGTCTATAATGGCAGAGAAATCATGGTAGCAGGAGCCTGAGGTGGCTGATCATATTGTGTCCACAGTCAGGAAGTAGAGAGCGATGGATGCTGGTGCTTAGCTCACATTCCCTTTTATATTCAATTTTCCCACCTCAGTCAATCTAATCTAGACAATACATTGCACATATGTCCAGAGATTGTCTCCATGGTGATTCTAATTCCATAAAGTTAACAGTCAAGATTAGCCATCATATCATAATTTGCTTAGATTTCCTTAGCTTTTGCTTAATAACATTCTTCTGGTTATCATGACACCACAGCATATTTAGTTGTCAAATCACTTTGCACTCCTTTTGGCTGTGGAAGTTTCTCAGACTTTCCTTGTTTTTGATGACCTTGAGAGTAATAAGGAATACTGGTAGGGTATACTGGAGGCTTTGCTTCTATTGCAATTCATCTGATGTTCTTCTCATTCTGATTAAATTGGAGCTTCTGGTTTGTGTGAGGAAGATCACAGGAGTGTGATTTCTTTATCATAGCATATCACTAGTATATATTCTCAATATGATTTATGACTGCTGTTCTTGGTATTGGTCCATTGGTCAACATAGCCTTTGTTAGGTTTACCTACTCTAAAGTTATTTTTTTTTTTTACCTCTCCTCTTTCCTACTGTGCTCCATGGAAAGAAGCCACCATGCAATCCACACTTTAGAGTGGTGAGTTGTGCTCCACCTTCTTTGAGGACAGAATAGCTGCATAATTTTATTTGAAATTATTCTGCATGAGAAATGTTTCTCTTTCCTCTCATTTACTTATATATTATCCAATTGTTTATATTAGTATAGACTCAGGAATATTAATGTTATACTTTAGATTATAACCCAATATGACTTTATAATTTGTTGTTCAAAGGAATCTTTGTACCATATAGCATTTTTGTTAGATAAAAACAAAACACATAAGAATACGTTCAAATTACTAAAAGTTGAGTTATGAACTCAAATGATGTTTGAAATTGTTGGCATATATTTATCAATTTCTTAAGTATGGATACTATTAATCAAGTAGAGCTTTTTGTCAGAGAGAAGCCTACAAGCTTGCTCTCTGATGTCCTAGGTTCGTGTGGCTGCCTTTTAATGTTCTTTGGGAAAACACAAGGACTCGAGATCTGATCCAGAGAGGCAACTGCCTGGTTTTCCTCTTACATCCTGACATAAATTCGAATATGCCACAGACAATTCAGGGTCTCAAAACTTTGCAGCTCTAATGGCTGACATGTGTTGAAGGTTTTCTGCATAGTAGGCATTCTTCCAACTGCTTAACTTGTTTTAAATAATTTAATCCTCCAAACACTAAGAGATATGTGCAGTGCTCTCTGCTTACAGATAGATATGTATGCAAAGGTAAATTAATTCAGCTACCCAAGATCACCTGACGGCTACTGGATTGAAACTCAGGCAGTCCAATACTGCCAGCCATTTTCATGGTGCCCCCATGGTGGCTGTGTATCATAAACTAATAAAGTGGCATCCTTATGGCTCTTTCTTACTACTCTTTCTCAATGTCACTATTATAAAGGAATCATAATGTTACATGTCACTTCTTTAAAGTTTCCGTTATAAAAAAAAATCCAACCTTGTTTAAATAGGTCAAAGAACACTATGAATAAAGGTCACTTTCTTTATTGACAAGCTTTCCAAAAGAAAAAAACATGTGTTTCTGCTGATAAAATCTGTATCACAGATAAAGGTGGAGTTCTAATATTTTAGAAAATGTAGAAGTGCAAGGATGCCCAGCCCAGATCAGTAGCTGCAATCAGGGCTTTCCTAGATTTTGAGTACCAACCTTTCCTCATCACTACAAGGATCCACATCTTTAAAAAGCTGAATGACTCTAGCAAATGCTTTATTACATGTGAAAGGGTCAGTGCCTTATCTTTATGCTTATAATATCTAGAAATTGTACTTCCTATATAAGTACGAGGCTCTGGTTGGCAAGACTTTCAAAAAGATATGGTTACAAGAGCCTTCAAAAATATTATGGGCCTTTCTTCCATGCCTATTACCATATTTTTTACAGCAACAGTAGAATCTCAGAGGATTAACCTACTTATCATTTATTCTTCACAACCCAAAGCATCTCCAGAGCCAGGGCTCTTACTGCCTACCTCTTCAACTTAAGCTCTTTCCTTCTTGTGTTTTGCAGTCCTCAGAGTCAGTGGTTGTAGAGAGAGATCATGCAGAAAGCACACTTGCTGCTTAAGCTTCTTAGCTCCGAAGTAGAAAATGTATTTTAACTCACATTCTATTAGTAATAACCAGTCTTCTAGTGGCCTCTGTCAGGGGTCTGGGAAATGACCACCTCCCACAACAGGTGGCTGCTTTCCAGCCTCAGTTCCACCTTATGGAAGCAAAACCTTGTCCTCACGGCCCCCTGCCCTTCTCTGCCTTGAGAATCTGGGATGGAACAAGTTCTAGTTTCTCAGGCTGCTGATGAGTGTAGGAAAGCTCGTGGAAGGGTGTGGCTCTAGCATTACACGCTTTTGCAGTGTGTGTCACATGTCCCCTGGCTGTCACTAGCTACTGACATGATCAGATAGTTATCTTTCCTTGTATCAGGTACACACAGAGCCCTTGGGGTAAAAATCCTAGTCATGGATGATTTTACTTTGAAGTGAGCACAGAATAAGAAAAGAAAAATCAGAATAGCATGTCAAACAAAGAAACAAGAGCAGTGGGGAGGCAGGATAGTTTAGCCACAGGCACTAACTCAGTTAAGCAACAGAAATGACTACCCGATGTTTTAGGAAGAAAAAAAAAACAACCTAAAAAAAACAGATGCTCTGTAGCTTCGTTGCCTCACACATGACACTTGGTCATTCTAGGACTCAGTTTATTCAAAACTGCTGTTGCTGCTGGGCCAACTGTTTCGAAACTGTCTTCTCTGCTCCTATGACCTATGAACTATAGAACAGTAATTAGTATTTACAGAGACCTCAGAAAAACCTCCTGCTCCGTATTTTGACTTGGCTGGTGGTTGTTCAGATTTACTTTGTACAATGTCAGTGGACTGTACACTTATGATTTGTACACTTGTCTTTGTAGATGTTAGTTTTTAGTTTATAAACTTCATAAGCCAAAAAAGCCAGTTGCTTTATCCACCTTTTAAAAAGGCCAATGTATTTTCCAAGATCCAATTTAGGTCACAAGGTATGCACAAGATTTAGATATCCTTTGTTCAGTTGCCCCCAACACAGCTTTTCTCTACATCCTGTATATCTGGAGGAGAGAAAGACAGCTACTTGCTTCACACCTGCTCCAACTTTTCTAGAACAACTGATTCTCAAATACATAAGCCAATGAAAGGTGAAAATAAAGTGAAATAGGACCATTGTCTTTACGTTCACTGACCTTTTTCAGTAGTCTTCATTGGTATTAGATGTTTTCTACCTTTGACCATCAGCCACACCTGGAGGGCCCCTCTGAATGTACCCTGTTTTCAAGTGCTTTCTGTTTCCTTTTATTTTTGTTTTTGAGATAGGGTCTCACTAGTAGCCCTGCCTTGAAATTTACTATGTAGAGCAGGCTGGCCTCAAACTCACAGAGATCTGCCTGCCTCTGCTCCTGCCTACCCCCAACACTGAGTTTAAAGGTGTGCACCACCATGCCTGGCTCTCAAATGGTTTTTCACTAAGAAGTTATGCTGCTGTTACCACATGACTTCATCTGTGGTCCACATCAGCCTGGGCAGATACACTTACTTAAAAGACAGCAGATGTGTGGGTGGCCAGAAACCAAGAAGCAGTCTAGGGTAAAAGCTGAGCAGGAATGGGACTGATAGAGAATGACTGGATCCACTCAATCATCCAGTATTACAAGATACAGAGTCGGGCAGAGGAGTGAAAGAAGAAGAGAAGATGTGTAAGAGAAGGCTAGCAGTGAAGACGTCGAGGAGGAGGAACTGCTAGTGGCCATAACCACGACTGAGTTGAAGTCAGTAGACCCCACAGGATCAGCAGACTAGAAACTAGAAAATAAGGCAGTCAGTTGACAGATGACCCAAAGAGGAGAGTACTTGAGTCATAAAATGGGGTGATGACAGAGACGAGAACATAAGCCACAGGCTCCCAATAAAGAGGCTCCAATACTCCAGTCAAGTTTCTATGAGTCCTCCCAACTTCCATTCCTTTTTTTCCCTTTTAGATGTAAGCACAAGGTCAAGAATCCTCAGACTTGTTTTTCAACCTCACCAATGCATAAAATTGGGGCTAAGAATGATGCACACTTCTTAACATTTTGTGGAGATTAAATAAATGAATACATGGAAAACACTAAGAAGAGTGCCAAGTTCTCAGTGCTGGGTAAACATTTGTTATATCAATAGTAAAGATAATGCTTACTTTCACTTATTTGTCTGTTTGTGTTTATGTTTGTGTTGGGTTTCTTTTTGCATTCAAATGGGTTTACATACTCGTGCACCCAAATGCAGAGGCCATATCTTCCTTTATTGATCTTTGCCTTATTGCCTTGAGACAGGGTCTTTCTTTGGACTGGAAGTTCACCATTTCACTTAAGATGGCTCTCCAGAAATCTCTCATGATCTGCTTGTCTCTACTACACATATTCTTTGCCAGCATAACACAAGAATTGTTTCTAGGCCACTCACTAATGTTCTTCCCCTCTGAAACTTCTTGAGCTGTTCAAAATGCATCACCCCACAGTTGCCCTTAGTACTATCTTTTATACTCCAATTAGGATGGCCCATTAAGATCTGTTTACAGTGTCCAACCTCTTTTGTAGTCCAAAGTCACAAAGGAACATGGGAATATTTCTCCAACAAACAGTATGGTCAGGCCTGTCAAAGCAGTCCCAGGCCCTGGTACCAACTTTTGTCTTAGACGCAGTTCTGTTGCTGTGAAGAGACACAATGACCAAGGCAACTCTTGTGGAAGAAAGCTGGCTTAGAGTTTCAGAGGTTTAGTCCATTATCATCATGGCAGGGAACATGGTGGCATACAGGTAGATGCTGGAGCAGTAGCTGAGAGCTATATCCTGATCTGTAGACACACACATACACACACACACACACACACACACACACACACACACACACAGAGAGAGAGAGAGAGAGAGAGAGAGAGAGAGAGAGAGAGGCTCTGAGCTTGGCATGGGCTTTTGAAACCTCAAAGCCCACCCCAGTGACACACTTCCTCCAACAAGGCCACACCTCCTAACCTTTCTAACCCTATGGGGTCTATGGGGGCCATTTTTATTCAAACCAACAAAAGGTACATATAGCCATACCTGACTTTTATATGAGTGCTAGAGTTAGAGTAAGTGATCTTGTAGCCAGAGCCATTCCCCTATCACTGTTTTATTTTACTTTTTGGTTGGCTCATAATTGGACATATTTATGAAGTACACTATAATGTTTTGATACTTGTATACATGATCTAATGAATAGGTTAGCATAGCTATCATTTCCTACATTTACATTTTATGGTAGAACATTCAAAATCCTTTTTTTCTATTTGAAAATATACAATGCATTATTGTTAACTACTCCATTAACAAAGAATGAAATCCTATTATTTGTGATAATATGGATGAACATGGAGGATATGATGCTGCAGCAAAGCTAATTCAGGCACAAAAGGACAGCTATTACATGTCTTCTCAAACCCACAGGCGCCAAAGCAACCAGAAGCCCCTCCATCACTCTTAGGCAAAAGAAGAGTGTAACATTGTATATCCCAGACCAGATATATCAATATTAAGTCCATCACAGCCTTAGCTCTACTCATATCTTCCAGGTCCAGTCCATCTTCCTCCCTCAGTGCCTCTCAAATGTTTGCTTTGTTTCTTGGGTCTTAGTGGCTTCATCATCATGTGGAAGCAGCCTATTGATCTTTAGACACAAGAGAACTTCTGGGAATCTAGAGGAACAGGAACTTTGCTGAGGTTGAGCTGAGCAATGGAGGAAAGAGACACACTAAAGACATAGAGGTTAACTTAGAATGCAAAAATAACTTCTAAGGCATCTAGTAAACTGGAAAACGTACACTCCATTCACCCAGTATTCTAGTATATATAAGCATTGTCGTCCTGAGTCCTGTCAAAATCCCATGTTCCTAGGACTTCTAGTTGAAGACAATTGGGCTCCTCCAGGGTCCAACCTGAATACAAAAAGACACAAGTGCACATAGCTGCTTTGAGAATTGCTCTGAGGAAACACCATATAGAGAAGCACAAAAGTGAAACAAGACAGCCAAGGCAGCCAATACATGGGGCAACATCAAGGCAATTATCACTACAGGCAACTGGCATTAATTTCCCAGCACTTCCAACCTATCATATGAGAGTGCAATGTAGACCTCAGAGGCCAGAAAAGGCAACGAAGTGCATGTTCTGGCAAGTGAAAGTCAAGCTGGAGTGCAATGAAGTGGCAAGGATGAAGGAAAGTAGGAAGAACAGCTATTAGTTTCAAACTTTAAAGCCTATGACATCTGGAGCTTGCGGATAGCACTTCTAGGGATCAAGTATTTATCTTGCCAAGCACCCTAACAAGCAGCAATTCTTCATTTTCCAAAGCATTTGTGTTGAGACAAATAGGATGGTTATCCTAAAATGATAATTGCTTTTTCCTGGAAACCAACACAGGTTTGTTTATATGCCACTTGCATGTTGCAGAATAAGCACATGCACATCTCAAGCAGCTTGAAAAAGCAGCACAGGGACCCAGCACAAGTCTACTCACAGACCTCCCCAAAGGATCCCAAATGGTATGTTATTTCCTCCTCTCAAGTGCAAGCCACCAACAAAGGAACTTTTTTTTTTCCCTCGCAGCAGGCTACAGACATGAGATTTATGCCAGTAGAAGGTCTGGCATCCTTTCTGCAATGTGTCAGTGGCACAACGGGTGAGTACTCAGCATGGGGAAGGTTGCTATTTTAATTTACATGCTATTGCTACCATATTTGGCTGACTTACCCAGAATGTCCGGGATACCCACTTGGATGGGAAATGTTCCAGATTTGGAAGACAGGCCATCTTGTGGTAATTGGTGTTTTGTCACTCTCCTGAACAGTGTGAAGTTAAGAAAATGACTTACGTGTCTTGTTTGTATCACAGAATCTTAACTGCCCTCTCTTCTTTCTTTCTTACCAGAATTTTTCTGAATAAAACTTGGGAAAGACAGAAGGATCCTTTTTGTTATTTTTCAAAACCATTCAACATGGAAATACATGAATTTCCATTGTATCATAATTGTTGCTTACAAAATCTATAGGTAGTTTTATGCTATAATTTTTTTATGTATTATTCACATTGCTTGGGAGAAATTTTAAATTTACCAAAAATCATTTTCTTTTACAGAATCTCTTCTTTCTATTTGCTACTGGAACACTGATACATTAAATAAAAATGGTCATTTCTCTTTGACCCAATACAATGGTCTGAGTTGCTTTAGATACTTACTTTCAGAAACTATATAATTTTTAAAATTCTATAATTTTAAACAAATGGATTATTGAGCTATTTTTAATTTCATTTTTACATAATGAATTTTGTTTATATACCATTCAAATTTCCATACGTAAATTTATGCATATTTAAATGACAAAGAGGGCCAGAGAAACTGATTGGCTAATTCCAGATCTTCACCTCTTCCTTGTCCCCTCCAAATCAAATACCCTAGTCTCACCCGAGCTGCAGCCTTTCCTTCTCACTCACCACTTCCATTGGACCACATCTCTTTGTCCCAGCCCCCAAGCCTTCCCTGGGAACCTGCCAGCCAACCCGGCCAGACAAGCAAATAGGCCAGCAAAGCAGGTCTTCGAACTTCAGATCCTCACTCTCCCTTCTCTACTCCAAATCCAATCCCTGAGTCTCATCTCCAGCTCTGGGGCAGACGACCTGTTGTGGCCTCTGCTCATTCTCCACCCCCATTCCCAAGGGACCAAACACATCTCAGTGAACCATCCTGCTTTCTTCCTTCCTGTGGACCCCTTCATTCCCCCTTCTAGCCCATCCCCATTCTTAAGTGTCACCTCCAAATGCCCGGAAACATATTTGACCCTGAATCCCTGCAGGCTACACTGGCAGAACCCCTACCAGGCAATACACATCATTCTAGGGACCAGAAGGGGCAACAGAAATCAAGACACAACAGAAAACCAACAAAGACAAGACCAGATATCAGCACCTTGTATTACAATCATCCCACACCCAGATGTGTATGTGTCAGCATAAAAACACAAAAACAGCCAGGACAATATGTCTCCACTAGATCCCAGCAACACTATTACAGTAGGCCATGATAAATACATCATAGCTGAAGTACAACACAAAGACCTTTAAATAGCCTTTATGAATATGATAGAAATTATTAAAGAGGAAATGAATAAAATAAACCTCTTAAATAAATCAGTGAAAACAAACAAGCTGTGAAAGAAATTAATAAAACAGTTCAAAACCTGAAAGTGGAAATAGAATCAATAAAAAAACTCAAACTGAGAGAAATCTTGAAATGAAAAATTTAGGAACTTGCATGGGAACTCAGAGGCAAGCCCCACCAACAGAATACAGGAGATGGAATAGATAATCTCAGGCATTTAAAAAAAGATAGAAGAAAAGGATACCACAATCACAGAAAAATATTAAATCTAAAAAAAAATCCATGCACAAAACACGTACGAAATCTGGGACACAATGAAAAGACCAAATTACAAATAATAGGGACAGAGGAAAAAAGAGAAACTCAGTTCAAAGGCTCAGGAAAATATTTTCAACAAAAACAGAAAAAAAAAAATTCAATCTAAATGAAGAGATGCTTATCAATGTGCAAGAGGCATAAAGAGCACCAAATAAATAGGCCCAGGAAAAAATTCCCCACATTACATAATAATCAAAACACTAAAGTACAAACAAAGAATATTAAAAGCAGCAAGTGAAAAAGACCAACTAACAAATATACCTTCTTCTCAGACCCATTAGAATATAACCTGACTTCTCAGTGGGGATATTCTACACACTCTAAGAGACCACAGATTACAGCTCAGACTACTATACCCAGCAAAACTTTCAATCACAATAAATGGAGAAGGAAAAAGACATTTCATGATAAACCAAATTTAAGCAGTATCTGTCTACAAATACAGCTTTACAGTAGGCTCTAAAAGGAAAACTTAAGTCTGAAATGGTTAACCACAACAAAGAAACACAAGGAATAAATAATCCCAGACCAGCAAGTCAAAAAACGGGAGGGGAACACCACCAGAACAAAACAACAGAAATCAACAAACACTGCATGTTGATAACTCTCAATATCAGTGGTCTCAATTCCTCAATAGATCCAGACTAATAGATTGGGTGCAAAAATAGGGTCCACCCTTCTGCTACATCCAAGAAACATGCTTTAACATCAAAGGTAGACATCATATCGGGGTAAAAGGGTTGAAAAAGACATTCGAAGTAAATGGACCTAAACAGCAAGCTGGTATAGCTATTTTAACAGATGATGATAAAATAGACTTCTAATCAAAACTAGTAAGAAGAGATAGAGAAGGACACTTATACATGCATCAAAGGAATACCAAGAGGTATACATTACAGGTCTTAACACCTATGCACGAGACACAAGGACACCCAAGTTCATAAAAAAAAAAACCAAACCCTCTACAGCTTACATCACATATTGATGCTTACACACTGATAGTGGGTGGTTTCAGTACCACACTCTTGACAATAGATGAGTCATCCAGACAAAAGCTAAACAGAGAAATGTTGGAGCTTACTTCACAAACCAAATGGACCTAACAGTTATTTACAGAATATTTCACCCAAACTCAAAAGAATATACCTTCTT